>NC_052618.1:19013400-19115221 GCF_016545825.1 Eucalyptus grandis | reverse complement strand
CAAACTTTTCGTTTCATTTAATTATTTCATAAGTACATAAAAGCAAACAGTCTAGTCCACACGAGCTTGTGACATTTCATCCGTGGGGCGGCCACAAGGAAGCCTTAAGATTATTTTATGCGAAATGGTTTGGGGTTGAACGTAATATAAAGTCAACTTGATCAAGAGCTAAGAGAAAGAACAATGTGGACTCATCGTAGATTAGACGCACCATTAACAAAATTATTCACTGGATTATAGCAGCCTACTATTTTTTTTTTTTGTGTTCCAGTTTCCACCATGAGCACGTGGTCTCTTATGACTTTATCTGCGTTAATTTCAGGTCAGGCCCCTTGCTTCACGTTGCACGAAGAAGAAGATAGAAAATAATAAGTCAATAGTCGCCGGAATAGTGTTGGAACTATTTATATCATTGTCCACTTAATATATCTTTCCAAAACCCAAAATGGACAAATATGGCATAATTTATTGTTATATACCTAAGCATAATTTAATTGAACCTCCAAGGTCTTTCTAAATTCAGTTCTCACCGGAAAATCAATCATATGATATAAACGTGTTTAGTTCGAGTTGCTATATCTATTATCAAATGGTCTTATAAGCTAATAAATAATTGAACCGACTCTGATTGACTATTGTGGCGTTGAAGGAGAGAAGAGTTCAATAAGACTAGTTGAGGGATTTCACTCGTTGGCAAATCTAGAAGATACCCAAAAGATATGCTCACGAGCCTTCAAAAATAATTTATAACAAAAAAAAAAACCTTGAAAATAATTACAATATAATATAAGTTGAGTTGTTATACTGTCAAACAGCAATTATAATCCCAAATTCCAGCATCTACGGAACAGATTTGAAAATTTCAGCTAATTGATTAAGGTGCTAATATCTTATTATGGCCAATGTGTTAATGATTTTTATAAAAATGGGTAAATATTAATTGCATGATATTTCGGTTCATGAAAAAGAGATTACGAAGCAAATAAATTACGTGACAATATTAGATATGGTAATAATATGGTTGTATGGTTAGTGTAGGCCAGTGATTTTATAATGTGACCTGGGATGGATGGCTCTATAAGAATACACAATAATTAAGCTATAATCCCTTCTTTAGGATTATTAGCAAATCAGTCATAAATTTATTTTTATTTTAATCTTAAACTTCTCAATTTTGCCAATTAAATTCTAAATATTTGTGCGAAGTTTCAATGTAATCATTTCAGTTAATTGTTGCAGGAAATCACTGACGTGATGATCTACAAAGAGTGTCGTTTCAAGTAAAATTGTCTACGTTAGCATGTTATTTAGAAAAACCGATGATGATTGGACACCATTTTAGCAATTTCCAACAATAATTGGCCAAAATATTTACGTTGAAATTTTACATAAAAGATTAGGACTATATTGGTAAAATTAAAACTTTAGAATTAAATTAGCATTTGTGCGACAGACTTAAAACGGATTTGCTAATTTTCCCTCCTCTTTCCTCTCCTCATTCAAAACCCTTTCCTTTGAGACTGTCAAAGAGAGGAGAAGGAGAGAAGGACCCAGTCTGACACTCAAACGATTTCATCCGGATTAATTGATTCAACCACGGTGATTAGCTAAACTAAGTATGCATTTTTGACTCAATCTTATATATTCTAAATTATATATAAGGGTATTGGATTGCTGATTTTCTTACGGAAAATTCATGAATGTATGTGGCATTTTCATTTTAATGAATTTGATAAGACAATCTCTTTATATATATAAAGAGGCAGAGCCTATAAATGACATGGTTACTCTCTTAATACAACATAATCCAATCTGAAGTAGAGAAATGGCTGCTTGCCAGTCTATATTCATAATAAGTTTGCTACTACTCAAAGGAATTGACAATTGAGGCCCAATAAAATGTCACATAGTTCTATTTTGAGCGAATACACTCATACTATTGTATTGCTTGATTTTTAGTGAAATTTTATGTTGCTCTTTATGTGGATGTAGGTCACACCGACCGGATCATGTAAATATGGTAATTGATTTTTTTATATTCAGTTTATTCTATTGTTTGATTGCTTGTCTTTTGCAACAATTTGTATTAGAGCCAGGCTTGGCTGAGCTAAAGCAAATTAATGGTGATGGAAGAAGGAAAAATGAAAATCAACAAATTTGATGGAAAAGATTTGAATTTGTAAAATATGCAAGTGGATGAATACCTTTGTCAAAGGGATCTACACTTACCCCAGCTTGGGAAGAAGCCAAAGTAAAATTGGTTGGAATTTGCTGGATAAACAAGTGCTCGAGGTTATTTAGTTGGACCTAAGGATCTTCAGTCTATCACGTGAACGGGAGTAGACGATTCCCTTTTCTCTCCCTTTTTGGGGAATGGCTGCAATCATAACCGAGTGATTGAATGAGTGGGGGTCTCCAAAAGCACATGTAGGATTCTGGTAGAACCTCACGTGCAAGATTCCCTGCATGTGGCTTGTCCGTGATTTTCGAGGTGTTTCCTATGACTTAGCATGGTAGAAGGGGGCAAGACTGCACACTCTCATGTTCAGGGCATTGTCTAGGTGAGTAAGAAGCGCCTACCAAGCAAAGATTTCTTGAAGAGGCTAGGTTGGTTCCTTTTCGATGCTCGCCTTTTATTTTGATGTTGGGGGAAGGCAAGCCCCAAGAAAGTATAGGTTGGCTCCTAGCTCTATCTTGGTTGGCTTCCTGCTCACGAGGGGGTGGAGTCCTGAAGTGAACTACTTGCTATCTTCCTCCAACCCAAGGAAGGGCATTTAGTGAGGAGCATTCTTTTGAGGGAGGGAAAGTGTGGTTGACAAGCCACTTCGAGGAGGCGAATGGACTGGAGTGCCTCCATCAAATGATGCATGTGAGTTGAGCCATTCCCGTCCCAAGTGGTGGCCTGATTTTGCCTAGCTTGATCAAGAATAGATTCACATAGAGATTACTGCTATCCAGAAATCTCTTTCTATGTTAGCTATTGGGGCGTGCTTTCCAATGGTAGTCTTGCTGCGGCCTTTGACTGTCTGCCCCGTCTCATCTTGATTTGGCTATACTCATATGTAGCTAGCTGTCACGCTCCGATCCTCCGAGCATGTGTCCATCCTTGCTTGGTCAATAAATTAGCGATGTCCTAAGACCTATCGCTGACCCATTCATTTTAATGCACATGCGGAAACGATTAATAACTATCCATACAACAAAACAATGGGATAAAAAAGTATGGCTATATTTTTCAAACCAAAACAAGCCTTTTATAAACAAACAGGTTTATTTACAATAGTAGGCTAATTATAAAAATAAAGACTTAATAAAGAAGGAATTGGGTAGAAGAACAACCCAAGTGCCAAAACTTGGCGCTGAGGGACACTTAAGTGCCAAAACATCAGAAATGTACACTTAAGTGCTAGTTTCAAAGTAAAATGGAACACTTAAGTGCCACTTTGGCCAAATTCTGGCCAAATTGCTAACGTGGCAATTTTCCGGCGAGTTGGGTGCAAAACGGCGTCATTTTGCTCGTTGATGTGGCGATAAATTGCAAAAACGACATCGTTTTATGTCTGATGTGTAAATAATTAATATAAAATTAATTAAATTAAATTTAAACTTAATTTTAATTAAAATATTTTAAAAAATAAAAATAAAATAAAAATTAAAAACCTAAAATTAAAAAAAAAAAGGGGGTTGAAGTTGAAGGAGGCGGCCGAGAGCGAGCCCTCGCCGCCGCCACCGGGAAGGGCTAGTGATGAAGGGGGAGGGTCGGCCGGGGTTGCCCGCCCCCGCCCGACCGGATCCGGGCAAGGGCCGCGACCCTCGCCCCGGATCTGGGTGAGGGCTTATGGGCCCTCGCCGCCGATGGGCCAGCGTCATTGGCCCTTGCCTAGGGCCCGGTGACCCCAATCGATGCTCCCCCACCGTCGTCGACCCTTCTCGGTGATGGCGGGGAGGTGGTGAGGGCCCGCGAGCCCTCGCCCGATCTGTGGTGAGGGTCGTTGTGACATCCTGAAATTCGACCCGTTTCAATAAAGTGAAATGGGCATGTCATCAACGTGCCTATGGTTTTTTCTCTAAGCTGATCACTCAATTGGTTGGATTGGACTAAAATCGCGTTTGATTGATTCTAACCATGAAATTTAATTTGATTACGGGAATTGAATATTCGAGCGTGTTACAATTCATTTTTAGGATCTGTCTCATAGTCCGTCAAATTATTGACGAGTCCAAAATTTCAATAAAGAAATTATCGGAGGAAAAATTGAAGACCAAAAGAAAATAGAAAGGGAAAGGGAAAGAGAAAAGAAAAATAAGAATAAGACTTATTTTATTTCTTTTTCTCTCTCTCCTTTTCTCTCTTTTTTTCTCTCCCTCTTCTCTCTCCTCTCCCCTTCCCTTCGTGCGCACCCCCCCACCGACTCACTTTCCTTTCTCTCTCTCTTTTCTTTTCATTTGGACCAGTCAAACCCTTATCTCCTTCTCTCTCTCTCTCTCTCTCTCTCTCTCTCTCTCTCTCTTCTCTCTCTCCTTTGCTGTTCGAACCGAACCAGAAGCAGAAGAAGAAGCTGGACGGCAGCAGCTTGCCGAGGACCGTTGCCGCCCACCACTCGCTGCTGTCCCGCCGCCGCTCACACTCCACCGCTCACCACCTGCCTTCGCCTCTCCCTCACCCTCCTCAGCCGTCGTCGCTCGCCTTCTTTCTTCCCCTCGACCTTCTGCCCGACGTCCCAGTAGATCTGGAAGGACGCCGGAGCAAAAGCTGCAGCTCGCCATGTTGCCGCACGCCGCCGAGTCGCCGTCCGCGACAACCGCGCAACGCCCCTCGCGCCCGGGCATCTTCCCCGTGCAATTCTAGTCGCGTCCGGCTCGGCCCGATGCCTCTAGCCGCCGCCTAGCTCCGTTTGGACCCGCCGAAGTCCCCCTCGCCCTCCGCCGGCCTCCCCTCGCCGCCGTAGCCGTCGGACCAGCCTCAGCTAGCCTTGAACAGCAAGTGGCCGAGTGGGTTTCCAGCCCCCTTCAGCCCGTTTTGGCCGTTTCCGCCCCGAACCCGAGGCCCGCTTTGGCGTTTATCATTCCTCGCGTCACCCCGTCGGATTGATTCGATTTGCACGTGATTCCAGTGAGTAATCTCACTAATCCCTGATTAGTTGGCTAATTATGCTTAGGGGTTGGTTAGGTTTAATTAAATGCAATTAGGTGGTTAGATTAGAATGGATTAAGTGTTTATTAGTCAATTGTGATGCGAATTAGACAAATTGAATGTGCATTTAGCAAGTAGATGTGGTCTACTATTTATTGGAAGTATCTCGGAATTTTCCCGACCCTTAGTGGGCTTCAATTAGGCTTTGTGGGCCTAAGTGGAATTTTTTGTATTTAAATATTATTTTTCAAAATTAAATTAAATAATTATTTATTTTTCAAAAATTCAACTGGGATGGCCCGTGACTGGAATTTTATGCTGATAATCGTGGTGTAGTCTGTTTATTTAAATGAGCTTTATTTTGAGCTAAATTGGATTTATTGTAATTAATTATTAATTTTCGAAATTAATTAATTATTTATTTATTTTTCGGAAATTAGGGCTGGGTTATTCGACGACTGGAATTTTGTGATGATCATTGTGGTGCAATCCATTTATTTAATCGAGCTTTATTTTGCGCTGAAATGAATTAATTGTGATTATAAGATTATTTCCTGGATTAATTAATTTGGATAATTAGTTGGAAAATAATTGGGCATCGGTTGACAGCACCAAAAGTGTTTTGATGGACGCAAATAATGGTGGAATTTGTTGAAATGAAATTATTATATTTTGGCTAAGGCCAATCGTGTACCCACGCACAATATTTTATTGATGATGATAAAAGATGAAAAGAAATGCTGTGTGATGTGGCTCGGCGATTGTTACATTGCTTTGGCATGTAGGATGCCTTAGAGAATGCACGTAAATTGTTGAATATTGATCATGCCTGTGTGGCGATAGTTGATCATGCCTGTGCGGCGATAGTTGAACATGCCTGTGCGGCGATAGTTGATCATGCCTGTGTGGCGATAATTGATCATGCCTATGTGGACATAATTGATCATGCTTGTGTGACGATAATTGATCATGCCTGTGTGGCGTAGATTGTGCTTGCGTGGCCGTAATTCTGTGTGTCGAGTATCGTGCCTGTGTGGCATAGATCGTGCCTGTGTGGCCGTATTTCTGTGTGTCGAGTATCGTACCCGTGTGGCTGAAGGTAATTGGAATGCCTAAGAGTATGCACATACATTTTTTATTGTACATCACCTTGGCGAATAGACGCCCGAGAGCATTACTGTAACTCTGTGACTGAGTGTACTATTGGGGTTTTTATGGTGTGGACTGAGATGACCTAGAAATGGTCCAACTGACATGTAATCGACTAGGTCGATTGATCATTTCTTTGATCTGATGTTGTGAAATGACAGATTGAATGGAAATGACCGTGAGTGGTCTTGTTGGCGTGTGATCGACTGGGTTGATTGATCGAGATATCGATTTGTGATATGATTGCTTGGGTGCCTATTGAACTGTGCTAATATGCAGGTGGAATCTGAGGCCAAGGTAAGTCCTTTGCCCTGTGCGTGTTTAGGCAGCCTATAGTATAATGGTTTACTAATCGGGCCTTAGTGGGGTAGAACTCGCTGAGATGTAGTCTTATCCTAGTTTGAGGAAAACATTTTAGGACCCTGATGAGGAGGAATCTAAGAAAGAGAACTCTGAGGTGAAACCTGAGGAGAAGAATTTTGGAAGAAGAAGATAATCCCGAGAGGGGCCTTGAGTACGGCCCGGATGGACTGAGATTCCATCTTCTTTTGAGAACTCCATTTTGATGCGAATAGTTATGAAGTACTTTGTGTTTTGTATAAAAGTTTGGTTATAAGTTTCAATATGAAAAATATGGCATTGCTTTTCTATCCCATCGATTTATTGTTTGGGGATCTATAACTGATTCCGCATGTGCTTAATAAATGAAAGGGTCAGCGATACTTAGTCCTGAGATATCGCATTTTAAAATCGACCAAGTAGAAGGATGTGTGCGTACCCGAGGATCGGGGTGTGACATGTCCGTTTTGTGGTATCAGAGTGAAGTTCAAGATTTGAGTGATAAGGAGCGTTGACCATGGGATAGTTAGTAGGAAAGATCTTTAAATTCATGCTGGTGCATGTCTATGTTAGCTGAGTGCTAAAATTGCTTGTTGTTTGAATTGCTCTATTTCTAATTCGGTGTTGAATTAGAAGCAGGTGTCAGTAGATTAAAGTGACACCATGAGTGATCAGGAGCCGAGAACTCCTAGGCAGAGGACCTTATCCTTAATGACTCGGGCTAGGACGCCGACAAGAGTCGGTGCCCGAGGTGGCCGAGGTAGAGCGCAAGCTGAGGCTAGCACGAGTGGAATAGCACCACCTCCTGTTGGTGCTGGGGTAGTAGCCCTAGTTGATCAGGGAACAATTGGGATCATGCAAACGTTGGATACTATGCGTGAGATGATGGGGCAATAGGCCCGGGACCAAACAGCTGCCTTTACTGCCGCCGTTGCAGCCGCTACTACTGCTGCTGCCAATGCTGTTGCTGTAACCGCACCTGCCACCGTACCTCTTGAAGTCTCGCTTGCGAGACCGATCCCTAGCTTAGTAGATTAATTTTTGAAATTGAAACCACCGAAGTTTTCTAGGGTAGGAGACCCCGAAGCTGCTACTCTATGGACCCAAGGATTGGAGAAAGCCTTTGCTCTATTGATGTGCTCCGAGATTGAGAAAGTGGTCCTTGCAGTCTACCAATTAGAAGGAGTTGCGAGTACTTGCTGGAGAACCACTCAAGGAGCGATATTTCCCGAAGGTGTAGCCTTAGAATGGAATGCCTTTGTTGAGGGCTTCAACGGGAAATACTTTTCAGAGACTGCTAGAGAGATTAAAATGGCTGAGTTCCAGCGCCTTCGTTAAAGTTTTATGACTGTGGATCAATATGAGGCGAAGTTTGCTGAATTGTCGCAATATGCCCCAGAATTAGTTGAGAATCCAGCAAACTAAGTGAGAAGATTCAGAGATGGACTTAGGCCGAAGCTGAGGAGTCCACTGATTTTGATAAATCTGAGAAATTATAATGACCTTTACAAGAGGGCTCATATGATTGAGAGAGATCAGAATGATAGAGCTGCCTCATCTGGATCGAGGTTTAGCTCTCGTAGAGACAACATCCGCCAAGGAAAAAGGCCGATGTTTGGTAATAGGTTCCAAGGCTCGCTCAGTAAGGAGGGTGAAATTGGAAATTCGAAACCCAATCGAATTGATGTGTGTCGTTTCTATGGAAGACAACATGGATTGGCCCCGTGCTTTCCTAGGACAAGAGTTTGCTATGAATTTCGCTAGAATGGCCACCTAGCCAAAGATTGTCCCCAAAGACAAATGGGACAACAACAGCTGCCACCACCACCACAGATGGGTCAGAACCGAGGACTCCCGCCATTAATTGCATAGCAGGATGGACCATTCGGAGCTCCAGTTCAAGGACGGACATATGCCATCATTGATGGAAAGGACAAAGGGAAAGCACCGTAGATAGAGCACCACTAGAATGGTGAAGGGGACATGAACGAACCGACTATGCACCGATCAGGGGAAGAACGTTTTTGGAGTGACTTTATCAAAGTAACACAATGAAATTTTGGTTAAGTTTATAGAATCTCAGTTTGTGAGAATGAAGTTGTAATGAGGAGAATCACTAACTAAAGTGGTACTTGAATATTTTGGTAATGTATAACTTGGATGTTCTCTATGAAAGGGTTTAGCGTAAGGAATGCCTTGTTGCAATGAATTGTGTGTTCAATGAGTATCCAAATTAGTTTGTGAACGTGAATTTAGGAAAAAGGAATCTTTGTGGACCCAAATAAGATTGAAGCATTAATCAATTGGCCAAGACCGACAACCATGACGGAGATAAGAAGTTTTCTGGGTTTAACAGGGTATTACAGAAAGTTCATGGAAGGGTTCTTAGCGTTAGCAACTCGACTCCTGAAAAAGGAAGAAAAGTTTGTGTGAACAAGTCAGTGTGAGTGAAATTTCCAAGAGCTTAAGGAAAAGCTGACTTTCAGATTTCTGACGTTGGGACACTAGGGTTCCGTGGACGTTTAGTTGTGCCTAACGATGTAGAGCCTAGAGAGGATGTTTTATCTAAATTGCATCGTAGTAGTTACAGCGTTCATCCTGGAAGTATTAAGATAAGTCAGAATCTGCGTCAACACTATTAATGGTTAGGTATGAAGACAGACATTGCTAGGCATGTCGCCAAGTGTTTGACGTGTCAGCAAGTAAAAGGCCAGCATTGCAAACCGAAGGACTTCTGCAAGCTCTCGCGATCCCAGAGTGGAAATGGGAGCATATCACGATGGATTTTGTGATTGGACTACCAAGGAGTCAAATAGGAAATGATTCAATTTGGGTAGTGGTTGGCAGGCTGACAAAGTCAGCTCACTTCATTGCAGTTCGAAAGGACCTGAGTCTGGATAGACACGCATACCTGTATGTGCGTCAGGTGGTTCGTATGCATGGAGTGTCGGTTATGATAACATCCAATAGAGACACGAGGTTTACTGTTGCTTTTTGGAAATGCTTGCAGAGTGCTTTAGGTATAAAGCTTCTATATAGTATGGCATATCATCCTCAGACAGATGGCTAGTCTGAAAGGACAATTCAGACTTTTGAAGACATGCTGAGAGTGTGTGTAATAGACTTCAAAGGAAGTTGGGAAAATCAGCTTCATCTGGTGGAATTCGTCTTCAATAACAGTTACCAGCAGAGTATCAAGATGGCTCCATTTGAAGCGTTGTATTGCAGAGCGTGCAGAACTCCAGTATGTTAGGATGAAGTCGGGGAAAGGAAAATCACAGGTCTAGAGTTAGTTTAGCATTCAGTAGATGCCGTGGCAGTGATCAGAGGCAGATTAAAGATAGTGCAGACTAGGCAGAAAAGTTATGCAGATAAGCGTCGAAGGTCTTTGGAATTCCAAGTTAGTGATCACGTTTTTCTGAAAGTGTCACCAATGAGGGGAAACTTCTCGCTTTGGTAAGAAAGGCAAGCTGAGTCCGAGGTACGTAGGTCCGTTTGAGATTCTTGAAAGAATCAGAAACCTAGCGTATCGTCTTGTGTTGCCGCCAAGATTGGCGTAAGTACATGACGTCTTTCACGTGTCGATGTTAAGGAAGTACGAGCCTGACCCGACCCACATACTCAATTTCGAGGAATCGAACGTGGATGACCGTGCGTCATACGTTGAAAACCTGATTCAGATTGTCGATCGTAAAGAGCAAGTTATGCGTACAAAGACCATTCTGTTGGTCAAAGTGGTCTGACAATACCACGGTACTGAAGGAGCGACTTGGGAGACTGAAGAATCGATGAGACAGTTGTACCCCCACTTTTTTGAGCAAAGTGTGTAATGGTTTAAATTTCGAGGACGAAATTTTTATAAGAGGGGAAGAGTTGTGACATCCTGAAATTTGACCCTGTTTCAATAAAGTGAAATGGGTATGTCGTCCACGTGCCTATGGTCATTTCTCTCTCGAGTTGATCACTCATGAGTTAACTAATAATGGATGTATCTACAGTAAAATCTGTAAAAGCTACTCAATTTGTTGGATTGGACTAAAATCGCGTTTGATTGATTCTAACCATGAAATTTAATTTGGTTACGGGAATTGAATATTCAAGCGTGTCACAATTCATTTTTAGGATCCTGTCTCATCTTCCATCAAATTATTGACGAGTCCGAAATTTCAATAAAGAAATTATCGGAGGAAAAATTGAAGACCAAAAGAAAATAGAAAAGAAAGGGAAAGAGAAAAGAAAAATAAGAATAAGAATTATTTTATTTCTTTTTCTCTCTCTCCCTTTCTCTCTTTTTCTCTCCCTCTTCTCTCTCCTCTCCCCTTCCCCTTTGTGCGCACCCCCCCACCAACTCACTTTCCTTTCTCTCTCTTTCTTTTTCATTTGGACCAGTCAAACCTTTATCTCCTTTTCTCTCTCTCTCTCTCTCTCTCTCTCTCTCTCTCTCTCTCTCTCTCTCTCTCTCTCTCCTCTCTCCTTCTCTCTCGACATTCTCTCTCTCCTTCGCTGTTCGAACCGAACCAAAAGCGGAAGAAGAAACCGGACAGCAGTAGCTCGCCGAGGACTGTCGCCGCCCATCGCTTGCCGCCGTTCCACCGCCGCTCATGCTCCACCGTTCACCGCCCATCTTTGCCTCTCCCTCACCCTCCTCGCTGTCGCCGCTCGCCTTCTTTCTTCCCCTCGGCCTTCTGCTCAACGTCCCAACAGATCTGGAAGGACGCCGAAGCAGAAGCTGCAGCTCGCCATCATCGCCGCACGCCGCCGAGTCGCCATCCGCACCAACCGTGCGACACCGCGCGTTCAGCCGCCGCCCCTCGCACCCAGGCATCTTCCATGTGCGATTCTAGCCATTGTCCAGCTCGGCCCAATGCCTCTAGCCACCGCCCAACTTCGTCCAGCCATCGTTCGAACCCGCCAAAGTCCCCCTCACCCTAGCCGCCGGACCAGCCTCGGCCATCCTTGAACAGCAAGTGGTTGAGTGGGTTTCCAACCCCCTTCGGGCCCGTTTTGGGCCGTTTCCGGGCCCCAAACCCGAGGCCCGCTTTGGCGTTTATTGTTCCTTGCTTCGCCCCCGTTGGATTGATCCAATTTGCGCGCGATTCCAGTGAGTAATCTCACTAATTTTTGATTAGTTGGCTAATTATGTTTAGGGGTTGGTTAGGTTTAATTAAATGCAATTAGGAGGTTAGATTGTGATGCGAATTAGACAAATTGAAAGTGCATTTAGCAAGTAGACGTGGTCTACTATTTATTGAAAGTATCTCGGGATTTTTCTCGACCCTTAGGCTTTTCGGGCCTAAGTGGAATTTTGGTATTTAAATATTATTTTTCGAATTAAATTAAATAATTATTTATTTTCCAAAAATTCAACTGGGATGGCCCGTGACCGGAATTTTATGCTGATGATCGTGATGCAGTCCGCTTATTTAAATGGGCTTTAGTTTGAGCTAAATTGGATTTATTGTAATTAATTATTAATTTTCGAAATTAATTAATTATTTTTTGGAAATTAAGGCTGGGTTATCCGATGACCGGAATTTCGTGATGATCATCGTGGTGCAATCCATTTATTTAATCGAGCTTTATTTTGTGCTGAAATGAATTAATTGTGATTATAAGATTATTTTCCTGGATTAATTAATTTGGATAATTAATTGGGATAATTAATTGGAAAATAATCGGGTGTCGGTTGACAACACCAAAAGTGTTTTGATGGACGCACATAATGGTGGAATTTGTAGAAATGAAATTATTATATTTTAGCTAAGGCCAATCGTGTATCCATGCACGATATTTTATCGATGATGATAAAAGATGAGAAGAAATGATGTGTGATGTGGCTCGGCAATTGTTACATCGCTTTGGCATGTAGGATGCCTTAGAGAATGCACGTAAATTGTTGAATATTGATCATGCCTATGTGGCGATAGTTGATCATGCCTGTGTGGCAATAATTGATCATGCCTGTGCGGTGATAGTTGATCATGCCTGTGTGGCGATAATTGATCATGCCTGTGTGGCGTAGATTGTGCCTGCGTGGCCATATTTCTATGTGTCGAGTATCGTGCTTGTGTGGCGTAGTTCGTGCTTGCGTGTCGAGTATCGTATCCGTGTGGCTGAAGGTAATTGGAGTGCCTAAAAGTATGCACGTAAATTATTTATTGTACATCACCTTGGCGAATAGACGCCAGAGAGCATTACTGTAGCTCTGTGACTAAGTGTGCTATTGGGGATTATATGGTGTGGAGTGAGATGACCTAGAAATGGTCCAACTAACATCTAATCGACTAGGTCGATTGATCATTGCTTTGATCTGATGTTGTGAAATGACAGATTGAATGGAAATGACTGTGACTGGTTTTGTTGGCGTGTGATTGACTGGGTTGATTGATCGAGATATCGATCTGTGATGTGATTGCTTGGGTGCCTATTGAATTGTGCTAATATGCAGGTGGAATCTGAGGCCAAGATAAGTCATCTGCCCTGTGCGTGTTTAGGCAGCCTATAGTATAATGGTTTACTAATCGGTAGAGGTGTTAAAATGGGTCACAAACCCATTTATGACCCATTTAAATCTTAAATGGGTCATAAATGGGTCACTTGTTTATAACAAAAGATAGTTAAATGGGTTTCACAATTATAGGTTTAAGATAGGTGGGTCTTAAGTGGGTTTTTAAATGGGTTGGGTTGAAAACTCATCTTTAACAAAAACATTATAATTCCTCCCTTCTCTCTTCAACTTTATAAAAATCCAAATTATAATTTTTTATTTTTATTTTCTCTTTTTTTTTTCTTCCTTTTTTTTTCTTTCTTTTTTTTTTTTTCTTTCTCCTTCCTCCTTCCGGTCGCCGGCACGGCGACGGCCGGCGACCGGCCAGGGCGAGCCTCGAGCTCGCCGGATCCGGGCGAGGCGGAGGCCTCGCCGACGCCGGGCGAGGCTCGAGCCTCGCCGATCTGGCGAGACTCGAGCCCGCTGGCGTCGGCAAGGCTCGAGCCTCGCCGATCCGGGCGAGCCTCGAGCTCGCCGGGCGTCGGGCGAGGCTCGAGCCTCGCCGATCTGGGGCGAAACCTCGAGCTCGCCGGCATCGGGCGAGGCTCGAGCCTCGCCGCCCCGGCGAGGGCGAGCTCGAGCTCGCCGGATCTGGCGAGGCGGAGGCCTCGCCGGCGTCGGCGAGCGAGGCTCGAGCCTCGCCGATCTGGCGAGACTCGAGCTCTCGGGCGTCGGGCGAGGCTCGAGCCTCGCCGATCCGGCGAGCCTCGAGCTCGCCGGCGTCGGCGAGCTCGAGCTCGAGGCTCGCCCGTGGCCGGTCGCCGGCCGTCGTCGTGTGCCGGCGGCCGGCCAAAGAAGAAGAAGAAGGAGAAGAAAAAGAAAAAGAAAAAGAAAAAGAAAAAGAAAATTATATTTTAAAAATAAAATAAAAATAATTAAAAATTTAATTTTTTTAAAAATAATTAAATTTCGATTTTTTTAAATAATTATTTTAAAATTTATAAAAATTGTCCATTAAATTTATATTGTATAAAACTATTTTAGCAATACAATTTTTAAAAAAAATAATATATATATAAAAGCTTGGAAGTATTTTAATAATATAATCTTTAAAAAAACATGGGAATAAGTTTTTCTAAATTTGTTAAATATAAAAATATATTTATTAATATGAGTTGGGTCGGGTCGGGTATGGGTCGGGTATGGGTCGGGTCGGGTTTGGGTCGAAAAATTTACATTAAACATTAATGGGTCATAAATGGGTTAATGGGTCAATTTGGGTCGGACCATTAATGACCCGACCCAAACCGACCCGACCCACCCGTTTAACGGCTCTACTAATCGGGCCTTAGTGGGGTAGAATTCGCTGAGACATAATCTCATCCCGATTTGGGAAAACATTTCAGGACCCCGATGAGGAGTTGAGGAGGAGGAATCTGAAAAAGAGAACTCTGAGGTCAAACCTAAGGAGAAGAATTTCGGAAGAAGAAGATAATTCCGAGAGGGGCCTTTAGTACGGCCCGGATGGACTGAAATTCCATCTTCTTTTGAGAACTCCATTTTGATGCGAATAGTTATGAAGTACTTTGGTTTGTGTTTTGTATAAAAGTTTGGTTATCAGTTTAAATATGAAAAATATGGCATTGCTTTTCTATCCCATCGATTTATTGTCTTGGGATTTATAACTGCTTCCGCATGTGCTTAATAAATGAAAGGGTCGGTGATACTCAGTCCTGGGATATCGCATTTTAAAATTGACCAAGTAGAATGATATGTGCGTGCCCGAGGATCGGGGCGTGACATGCCCGTTTTGTGGTGTCAGAGTGAAGTTCAAGATTGGTGTGATAAGGAGCGTTGACCATGGGATAGTTAGTAGGAAAGACCTTTAAATTCATGCCGGTGCATGTCTGTGTTAGCTGAGTGCTAAAATTGCTTGTTATTTGAATCGCTATGTTTCTAATTCGGTGTTGAATTGGAAGCAGGTGTTAGTAGATTAAAGTGACACCATGAGCGATCAGGAGCCGAGAACTCCTAGGCAGAGGACGTTGTCCTCAGTGAGTTAGGCTAGGATGTCGATAAGAGTCAGTGCCTGAGGTGGCCGAGGTAGAGCGCAAGCTGAGGCTAGCGAGAGTGGAATAGCACCACCTCCCGTTAGTGCCGGGGTAGCAGCCCCAGTTGATTAGGGAACAGTTGGGATCATGCAAGCGGTGGATGCTATGCGTGAGATGACGCCATTTTGCACCCAACTCGCCATTTTTATATTAATTATTTACACATCAGACACAAAAACGACGTCATTTTTGCATTTTGTTGCCACGTTAGTGAGCAAAACGATGCCGTTTTGCACCCAACTCGCCGGAAAATTGCCACGGCAGTAATTTGGCCAGAGTGGCACTTAACTGTTCCACTTTACTCTGAAATTGACACTTAAATATACATTTCCAATGTTTTAGCACTTAAGTGTCCCTCCGTGCCAAGTTTTGGCATTCCAGTGTCCCAAACTCAAGGGAATTGTCCTATGACCCACTAGTCAAACATATTCGCCGATTCTTCGATCTCCACCTTCTCAGGCTCTGGGGCTTTCGATTCTCCACCAATATCGTCTAAGGACCTGAAAATGGTTATACAATAACCAGTGAGACAATGTCTCGGCAAGTTCAACCCCTTAAGACCCGACTAGGAAAAAAATAAGCCTTGAGGGTTGCCTAGGCACAATCACGAGTCAGAGCACTTATCTTAGCCTTAGTTTCCTTCCTACAAGTCAATAAAATTTATAATCTCATCAATCAGATCGAATCATCGATCAATTGACCTAGTCGATTCCATGTCAACATGACCATTCTCTGGTTATCTCAATCAATATTATCTATGAGTCCGACCATAGTCTAAGACTGCTCACTTTAACTGATATATTGATAGTATAGCTCACCAGAAGTTGCCGTAATTATACTTATATAGTATACTATTTATGCTCACTAGAAGTTGTCGCAATTATACTCATATAGTATATTATTTATGCTCACCAGAAGCCGCCGCAATTATTTTCATATAGTATACTATTTATGCTCACCGGAAGTTGCCGCAATTATTGGTCTAATCATCTGACAATTTCTCCATTTTTATAATACCCGATAAAAATACTCGTGTGTGGGTACACGGTTGGCCTTAACCAAAATACAATAATTTTCTTTCCATAAATCCCACCATTTTATGTAGTCCACCAAAATATTTTTTGGCATTGTAAACCGACGCTCGATTATTTTTCAATTAATTACTGAAATTAACTAAATTTAAGAATAAATTCCTAAAATACAAATCATGCACAATCAACACAAATTAGCACTCAATTAAATAAACATACCACACCACTATAATCAGCATAAAATTATGATCATCGGCTATTCCGGTCTAATTTCTAGAAATTAATTACAGAAAATAATTAATAAATACAGATAAATCAAACTTAGGCCCGTAAAACCTAATTAAAAGTCGAGACGGGCTCGGAAAATTTCCGAACCACTCTAGATAAATACTAGAGCTTGTCTAGGTCCTAATTGCACTAAACTAACCACTTAACATGTATTGATAATTAATTAAATTGCTAATCTAATCTAACTATCCACCTAATTCAAGCTTAGTCTAAACTAATCAACCCTTAAGCATGATTAAATTACTAAGCAATGATGAGTGAGTTAAAATCACTTATTTATCGAACCGCTCAGTTCAAATCGATAGGGACGCGACGGAGCTCGATCTTCTCCAAAGTGGCGACGGCTTTCGAGCACGAATCGGGCCCGAAAATGGCCTGCAATGCTTCTGATTTTCTGCTCGGGTTCCTCGGCTAAAGGGCTGATTTGAGCGGCTGATTTCGTGCGGAACGCTAAGCTCGAACGCGGACAGGACTTCTTGCGGACGAAGAAGGAAGGCAAGCTGACGGCATGGGCTTCGGTGAGACTAAACGAAGACAGCAAAGAGGAGAAAATGGAGTCGCCGAAGGGGATAGAGGGAAATGCAGAGAAGGCCGAGGGGTTGAGGAGGGTGTGTTGGCCATAAAGAAAAGAAAATAGAGGATAAGGAGAGAGAATAAGGGAAACTAAAACAATCAAAGATGAGGGAGGAAAATGGGACACGGCAAAGAGAAGGGACGTCAGTGGGGGGAAGGAATTCGCACGAGCGAGAGAGAGAGAGAGAGAGAGAGAGAGAGAGAGAGAGAGAGAGAGGAAAAAAAGGAGAGGGGGACGTGCGCGGCCTAGGTGGGGGTTGGGGAAGAAAAATAGAGAAATAAAAAGAAAAATCCTATAACTCAAAAATCTTGTTCCCACTTGCTCGTGTTTAGTCCAAATTGGTCTCCAAAAATCCCCATGCTAAAGAACTTGATCCTCACTTACTTTCTCACACCAAATTTCCCTAAACAACAAGTCTTGGGCAACAAAAACGGCCATTTCCTTCAATTCTGAATTCTAATTCCTTTTTCTCGGAATCCGATTTTCTGAACAAATTTCTCCGATTGAGGTCCAATTTGTTGAGAAAAAAACCCATAAAATTCCTTTTTACTAATTCACTTACACCGTATACCAAAATCCCTTCAAATTGACCAATTCGAATTTCCGTTTGTTTTTCAAATCGTCCAAATCGATTTTCCGTAAAAATCCCGAATTCTCTAAAATTCATCGAAAGATGAGTCGACATTCTTAAAATGATCTATGACATGATAGGACTTTTAATTTCTGAAATCGGATTCAAGTTCGCGGTTAATTTCAATCCAGCACAATTTTAGCATGACCTAGGCTACCGGGTAGCTTTTCAGAAATTTTTAGTACAAATGACTTGTGGTTTATTTTTTCGAGCCACAATGAACCCATTCGACACATTGACAATTTTCGATTGTCGTGAAAATCTCGAGGTTTCGATTACAAATGCAGGGTACCAAAACGATAGAAAAATCAATATAGTGTTAATCGACGAGAATTTTGCAATTTAGTGGAATCACCCATGTTTAACCATATTTCTCAGTCAAATTGACATATCTTGAATTTCTATTCGATCTTTACTGTGCTATAATGATCTTGGCAGATGAGCACGATCAAGTAGCTGATTCCTAGTCGAATTCTCAATTCTATTGCATTAAAATCCCTTAATGGCTTCACCCGATAGGCTAGTTATCTCATGAGTGACCATCTTATAGAAAAAAAACTATAGTTGCGTTGACGAAAGGCCCAACTTATTCAATCGAAATCAGGATGTCACCCCAATTGTGTTAGAAAAAAACATGAGAGCCTTTTTTTAGCCTTTAGAAGAAGAAAAAGGCTCTCATGAGTCAACCCATCCCCTTTACTATTCAGCCTTGCTGCCTATGTTGAGAATAGGTCTCGTTCAATTCAAGTGGCCCACCTTTTTTCATCTATACTAGCTGCCATGAAGGTAATCAAAAAAGAAAGAAGATGAGTTCTTCTTTCTTTTATCACTTAGGAGCCGTGTGAGATGAAAGTCTCATGCATGGTTTTGAATGAGAGAAAGAAGTGAGGAATCCTCTTTTTGACTCTGACTCTCCCACTTTAGTTGTTGCTTTTCTTTTTGTTACTTTGAAAGTAGCTACTTTAACTTCAGCCACTCGAATTTTCAATATTCCTTTTTATTTCTCATCAAACGAATGGCATTTTCTTCTAGAAATCCTAGCTATTCTTAGCATGATATTAGCTAATCTCATTGCTATTACTCAAACAAGTATGAAATGTATGCTTGCATACCATAGGTCAAATCGGATATGTAATTATTGAAATAATTGTTGGAGACTCAAATGGTGGATATGCCAGCTGACCTATAACATCGCAGTTAATATTATGAAGGAGAGTACCGCTACTAGATTGATGATTGTCCCATTTAACATGTATGAGAAGATCTCTACTATCAATAAGATCTACTTGATGTTGTTAAAGCTAGTACGAGCACCTAGAGGGGGTGAATAGGTGTAAAAACAATTTTCCCGAGTAAAGTGTGCAACTCAAATCAGCAATAGATTATGAAAAGGAAATTAGACTTTTGTAAACAAATTAAGTTACGATCAAAGTAAAAGAGTGTACGGAAGAGAATAAGAACACATGGTTTATAGTGGTTCGGCTTAATCCAAGCCTACGTCCACTTTTCCGCACTGACAGGCCACCAGCTGGATTTCACTATGAAACAAAAGAGTTGTTACAGTAAAGCTCTTCCTTGATTCCACAGTGTAGAGACTCTACTACACTTCCTCAAGGACTCTCTTTTGCGTACAAGATTAACTCAACAGTTTAATTGATAAAGAACAAAGAGCTTCAGACTTTGGAATTTTTCCATCGCGCACACTTTCGAACAACTGGAACGTCTTCCTTATATACTCCTTTATGCCATCATACCCGTCGGCACTTACCAAAAGAATTCTTCCAATCTACCCGTTGGACATAATTAATTAGGAAGATTCAAAGCTATTTAAGGAATATGACGATAGCCCACCAATCATGCTCGCCCATACAATCGGGATCTAGGTTTCTATAAGTAGATCTTCCAAGTATACTTCGCCAATCAATGGATCCACAATCCCTGAATCAATCTTGATTTGAATAAAGGATTCCGACATGCTGTATCCAGCTAAGAGATCTTATCCAGTCGATAAAGTCAAATCTTTAACGAAACTTCCGCCTCGGATAAGCCTTCTTCGACGGTCTCGAAACGTCAATGAGGATAGACCTTGATTATTGAGTCTCGGATGCAGAGTCTTTAGACTTTGATGGAAGAGTTTGCAAGTCTTCAGACTAGACTAATGGAAACGTTTTGTCAGCTTCAAAACACTCAAGGAAGTTTTCTCCAACAATCTCCCTCTTTTTGATGGTGACAACTTTCCTACAAATTTGGATAATTTTGACCTACAAAACATTACTCAAGCAAACATGGATATCTCATAAAAGATAAACGGCTTATATCATTAAAATCTACATCCACATAAAGTAGGTTAGTTTTGTAAAGGAACAGAGCCATGAGACATCAACAGTGCTTAAGATAAACAAACGTTTAAACAAATCAAACCCAAATCCAATCTAAATCCAAATAGCCAAGCACAAAAATCAAGTCAAGACATCACAAAAGTTAAGAGTTCAAAGTTCAAATTTGCACCACATCTCTCCCCCTTTTTATCATCATTAAAAAGGTAGAGATGAAAAGAAAATAGAATTAAGATTGCTTGGGAACACGTACAAGTTGGAAATATCCTATTGATTGGACAATGCCTTCCAGCTTTTTCAAGTCCTCCTTCAGTTGCGCCACATCTTCACCCTTAACATTTGCTTGAACTTGAAGAGCAAGGGCATGAAGTTGATCATTCAAAGAAATCAAAGAAGCTTGTCCTGCATTCTGCAAGTTCTGAATTTCGTATCCTAGAGCATATATTTGACCTTGCATCTCCAAAAGAACATCAAGCACTCTGCGTAAGTCTGCTGAATTATCAGTCTGAGTACTGACATCTGCACGATCAAACGGCGTATTGGTAGATGATGGCAAATCAACATGGTCACGTAGATTGGGCGATGAAACATCATTGTCCCTCCTCAAGAAATTGAGAGGCATAGATGTCCTCTGGATCTGCTGGAGAGCAGCTTACTCCTTCACTAATGGCAGGAAATGAGGACATACCTCTTTTTCAGATCTCCCCGTTTCCATGCCTTCAGGTGGAGAAAAATATTCATCATGCTCTCCTCCTACTTGATCTCCTCTGTCCTCTTCTTCTCCTTCCTCAATCCTTTCCTCCTTTGCTTCTTTCTCCAATTCTTCTCTCTCTCTCTCTCTATTCTCTATTCTGTCTCATCCCTATCCTGTTCCTGTCTCTCCATTGATTCTGGAGTAGAACGACTCAAGTTCTTCAATGCCATTGCAGAAATTGTGATATCATTCTCATCCTCTTCATCCTCAATGATGAGTGCTCTTCTTTTCTTGGATGGAGCAGTCATGGGTTCCTTCCCTTTTCTCTTTGTAATCGAAGAGACTTGATGAGTCTTGACAGGAGTTTTCTCATTGAATTGCTCCAACGCCTTGTTGAGTTCCTTCAATCGTGTTTTAGAGACCATTTTCAGTCCCACCACCATTTGATTGCACGTTCGAACATAAAGAATCCAGGGAGGCTGAACGTTCATATGTCTGAATAACTTGGTCACAAGTGCTGGGTAAGGAAGTTGACCCTTGTCCTTCAACATTGCTTTGTACATGTGGAACATAATAGTGTGTGGAAGAGAGAACTTTTTACCAGCATTGATGGCGTACATCAACTTTGCCTCCGAGTTTGAAACATCGGTCTTTGAAGTTGATTTTGGTCTAAGATGGGTAATCACTATCTTGTGAAGCAAAATGTTGGACGCATTCATCCTCAAATAGGAAATCTTCCCTTCCGTTGTTCTATCCTAAACAAGCTCCAACGTTGCACGAGCAACATACACACTGATAGGTTGATATCTCCCTCTATCAACCCTAATTACATCAGCCAGAGTATTCATGTCAATCACATAGCCTTGATCTCTAACACTGAAGAGAACCTATTCGCATCCAAAAAACTAAGATTCGAATAGAAGTAAGCAGTAAGTTTAGCATAAGCCTCTATTGTTTCAAAACAAAATTGTTCGAGTTGTAGAAGATTGAATTTTTCTTGCAGATTGAGTACAGTTGCCTATATTCCTCCGAGCGAAACAAGTCTGTCATTTTGCTTTGGATTTTTTCCGCAACACCCATTATCGGTTTAAACTAACTGTACATCCTATCATCGTTATTCGCATCAGGCTGACTCAGCCCTCCAACACGTGGATCGCTTGGGATATTTGCCAAAGCATCTTCCGCCGATCTCGCAAGGGAAATTCCCAATCATTCCATTGTGCGTAAAAAGAAAGTTTCATTTATATACTTTGTCTTTCATAAATTCATCAATGTAGTTCAACGGAGTACCACTCCTCTTCAAAGCACGATAAAGCTTGTAGGTAAAAGTGGGCTTTAGAGTTCTTACGGGTTTTGCGTCTTTGATGATTTCTTCCTCTTCTTGATGTGCAACATCCTGAGGTCTAGATGGAGGAGACGGACGTTGCTGAGAATGTTGTGGGCTTTGCTGCTGTCTAGGAGATTCTTCTTCCTCGGTGAGATCAAAGTGCGTAGGCCCCTCACGCATTTGCTGTGGTCCCCTGTTCGCTATCCTTGAAGACTTTCTTTGAGACGACATCTTTCACAGTTTTTGAGAGATTCCAAGCTTGTTTCCCAAGAAAGATGAAAACTTTTCGAGGTTTAAACAAGAAAAGAAGACAGAAATGGAAGATCTGTGCTTTCTTAGGGTTTTTGTGAGTAAAATGAAAAAGAACCAGTAGTATATAAGGTAGTCGAAGCGAGGCATACGAAGCATCGTGAAAAAGGAAATGAAAAAAATGCATTTTTGAAAAATAACTGCATTTTCAAAAAATTATATAACTGTCATTTTAAAAAATAACTTCTTTTTCGAAAAATAAAAATAAAGATTGCAATAATCAAGGAAACTGGGAAGTAACACCAATCAATTTCGGATAGAAGATCATACCTTTTCAAGATTTGATCCGAGAGATAAATTTCTAAAATAAAAATAACTTACAATCGAGAGTCTTGATCGTTTGAGTCTAGACTTTCAGTCTTGAGTCTGAACTTCCTCAGACTTTAAGATATTGAGTTTGGAATGAATAACTTCAAATTGATTTTTCTCCAAAGGCTTTGTAAATATATCCGCCGGTTGATTCTTTAAATCAATAAACTCAATCGAAACTTCTCCATTTTGAACATGATTTCTAATGAAATGATGTCGAATCTCTATATGCTTTGCTCTTAAGTGAAGAATCGGAGTCTTGGTGAGATTGATTGCGCTAGTGTTGTCACATTTGATCTTAGTGCACGAATCTTCAATTCCAAAGTCTCTTAATTGTTATTTTATCCATAGAATTTGTGAACAATAACTTCCAAGAGCTACATATTCTGCTTCGCCGTAGAGAGAGCTACTGTACTTTATTTCCTTGAAAATCATGATACTGTTCTACTTCCAAGTAGTTGATAGGTGCTCGAGGTGCTCTTTCTATCAACTCTGCATCCATCTAGGTTTGCATCTGAGTATCCAAGAAGAGTGAAATCTCCTTCTTTAGGATACTAGAGACCAAAGTTTGAAGTTGAGGCAATGTATTTGATAATATGCTTTGCAACACTTAGATGAGATTCTTTAGAGTCTGCTTGAAATCTGGCACACATACAAACACTAAACAAAATGTTAGGTCTAGAAGCAATTAGATAAAGAAGTGAACCAATGATACTCATGTATAGCTTATGGTCAACTTTCTTTCCTTCTTCATCTTTGTCCATCTTCAAAGAACTTGACATTGGTATATTAGTCTTTTTTCAATTTTCTAGTCCAAACTTTTTGACAAGTTCTTTAGCATATTTTTCTTGATGAATAAATATTCCTTCCTTCAGTTGTTTCACTTGAAGCCCGAGAAAGAAGGTTAGCTCACCCATCATGCTCATTTCAAACTCATCCTGCATAGACTTAGAAAATTTCTTGCACAGATTTTCATTAGAGGATCCAAAAATAATTTCTTCAACATAAATTTGAACCACTAGTAAACTTTTGCTTTCTCTTTTGATAAACAATGTAGTATCTACTTTACCTTTGACAAAGCCATTTTGAATTAAAAACTTACTTAGTCTTTCGTACCAAGCTCGAGGTGCTTGCTTTAAACCATATAGAGCATTTTTCCGTCTGAATACAGAGTCTGGTTTCCTTGGGTCTTCAAAATCGGGTGGTTGTTCCACATAGACTTCCTCTTGGATGAATCCATTTAGGAAAGCACTTTTGACGTCCATTTGGAATAACCTGAAATTCTTGTGACAGGCAAAAGCAAGTAATAATCTAATTGCTTCTAACCTTGCTACTGGCGCGTAAGTTTCATCATAGTCTATCCCTTCTTCTTGCGTATATCCCTTGGCCACGAGTCTAGCTTTGTTTCTTACGATTTTTCATTTCTCGTTCATCTTATTCCTGCAAACCCATTTAGCTCCAATGATGGATTTACCTTTCGGTTATGAGTCAATTCTCAAACATCATTGATGCTGAATTGCCTGAGTTCTTCTTGCATAGCTTCAATCCAGCTTTCATCAGTCAAAGCTTTTTCTATGTTTTTGGGTTCTATTTCAGAAATAAAAGCTACGGCACTAGACTCTTCACGCCTTTTGGATCTTATGCAAATCCCTTCATTAATATTGTCAATAATGAGATCTTTGGGATGACTGGACTTATGCTTCCAGTTGCTAGTTGATTTGTCAGATTGTTGATCATTTTTCTCATTTGAATCTTCGACGATGATTTGTTGCTAGACTTCTGAAGTCTGAGTTGCTTCTGAAGATTTAGACTTTGTAGAGTCTGGAGCAGATTCAGATCTTCAGGTTGAGTCTGAATCGAGTGGTTTTGCATAAATTCTTGAAATTTTTCATTCATTGATTCCTTCACAGATTGAGTTTTTTTGTTGTAAACTCTGTAAGCTTTGCTTGTGGTTGAATATCCAAGTAAGATGCCTTCGTCTGATTTTTCTTCAAACTTGCCAACTCGATCATTTGCATTTTTCAATACAAAACATTTGCATCCAAACACATGAAAATACGAAACAATTGGCTTTTTTCCTTTGAATAACTCATAGGGAGTTTTCTCCATAATAGACCTTAAAAAGACTCCAATAATAATATAACACGCTGTAGAAACTGCTTCAGCCCAAAAATGAGAGGAGATGTTACTTTCAATTAAAAGAGTTCTAGCCATTTCCTGAAGCGACCTATTCTTTCTTTCTATGACGCCATTTTGCTTTAGAGTATATGGTGAAGAGAACACATGCTGAAAACCAGATTCATCACAGAATTTTGTAAAGTCTTGATTTTCAAATTTACCTTCATGGTCTGTTCGAATACTTGAAATTGTTGGAGAAATTCTTCTGGAATATTTTGAAGCTAACAAAGCGGTTCTATCAGTCTAGTCTGAAGTTTTGCAGACTTTACTATTAAAGTCTGAAGACCTCCGGACTACCAGACTCAAGACTCAAAGTCTATTCTCATTGACAATTTCTAATCCGTTGAAGAAATGCTATCCAGAACTGCTTCATTAAGGATTTGGCCTTATCAACTGGAGAAGATCTCTTTGCTGGATATGACATAACGGATTCCTTTATTTAAATCAAGAATGATTAAAGATTCGATGATTGGCGAAGTATTCTTGGAAGGTTCTACTTATGGAAACCAAGATCCTGATTGTATGGGCGAGTAGGATTGATGAGCTATCGACATGTTCCTTTCATAGCTAGAATAATCTTTCTAATTGATTCTGTCCAACGGGAGGATTGGAATAATTCCTTTGGTAAGTGCCAACGGGTATGATGGCACAAAGGAGTATAAAAGGAAGACGTTCCAGTTGTTTGAGGTGGTGCATGATAGAAGAATTCCAAAGTCTGAAGCTCTTTGATTCTTAGTCAATTCACTTACTGAGCAAAATCTTGTACGCAAAAGAGAGTCTATATTTTGAGATACCTTGAGGAAGTGTGGTAGAATATCTACATTGTGGAATCAAGGGAAAGCATTGCTGTAACATCTCTTTTGTTCATAGTGAAATCCAGCCGGTGGGCTGTCAGTGCAGAAGAGTGGACGTAGGCTTGGAATAAGCCGAACCACTATAAACCTTATGTTCAATTTTCTCTTCCCTATTCTTTGCTTTACTTTGATCATAGTTCGCTTTGTTAACTAAAGGAGAGTTTCCTTTCTATTGTTTGCATAGTATTGCTTTCATATCTCGAGAAATTATTTAAACACCCATTCACCCCCTCTAGGTGCTATTACTAGCTATATAAGAAATAACATATCATTTCTCATTTTGAACATTTTTAGCAAACTTTATAAAATAATAAAATGTTTCAAACTTACTTGCTAGGAAATATACCCAAGTGAATCGTGAGTAGTCGTCCACAATTATTAGGCAATATTTCTTACCTCCAATGCTCTGAGTTTTGGTTGGTCCAAAGAGATCCATATGCAAGAGCTGCAGTACACGATTAGTGGATACTTGATTTATTGGTTTAAATGAGTTTCTTACCTATTTTCCGAACACGCATGGTGTGCATAGATCAGACTTTTGGTATGTCAGATTGGGTAGTCTATGAACAAGCTTCTTTATTGAGATTTTGGCTATTTGCTTCATGTTGATGTGCCCAAGTTTTATGTGCCATAAGTTTGCTTCTTCTTGAATTGATATTAAGTTTGCTTCTTCTTGAATTGATATTAAGTTTGCATCTTCTTGAATTGAGATTAGACATTAAGTTTCATTTGGTTTGATATCCAAGAGGTAGATATTCCCATGTCTTCGACCTGTGAAAGACTGAGATGAGTCTTTATTGATTCTTGAACATATTTCTTCTTGAAAGTTGATTTTGAAATTGGTGTCGCACAGCTGACTGATACTTAGCATATTGTAATTGAGTCCTTCTACTAAGGAAACATTATTGATCGTGAGGCTTCCAATCTTTACAGCTCCATATCCCACAATTCTTCCTTTGCTATTTCCTCAAAAAGAAACTTTTCCACCATTAACTTGAACGAGCTTTATGAAGCAATTTGAATCTCCTGTCATATGTCTTGAGCATCCACTATCCAGGTACCATTTGACCTTTTTCTTGATAGTGACCTGCATTTGAAAAGAGACTCAAGCTTTTTTTTTTTTTTTTTGGTCGGAATAAACAAGTAATATTAATTAGAAAGAGTTAATATTACATTAAGCCGCCAGAGCATCGGCATAAAGGATATCCATCAAAGCAGAAGGAGGCGATGAGGCCCAGTTAGAGGGAAGAGAGCCAAATTTATGAGCCTTGGTAGCCCAATTTGCCCCAAAATTCGCCCCTCGTTTGCAAAACCTAATTTGCACATTTGAGAAGTGGCGAAGAAGAGCCGCGGCTTCAGCAGATAAAGAACGAACCTCCCATGGCGGATCCGTCAAGCTCATCACCGAATCAACTAGGATTTTGGAGTCTGATTCGATCTCAAGCAGATCTGAGGCCCTATTCTTCTCCATCAGGTAGTGAAGGGTGATCGTGAGTGCCTCGGAATTCGGCTTGTAAAGCGACGAGGCTGGAAAACGCGGGTAAGTCCATCGATAAACTTCCCATTATGATCACGCCAGATGCAGGCCATAGTCCCTTCAGTACCACCCGGTTGAAACGCCCCATCAATGTTCACTTTCAGGGCTCCAGGTTCTGGGGGTCGCCATAGTTCTGCTGGACTCAAGCTTTCTTTGGTACTCATATTTTCTTGGGTCCATTAGTGTTAGTGTTATATGCGGTCTTTGCCCATACCTTCTTAACAGGTTTCCAAACTATAGGACATTCTTTCTCAAAATAATATGAGCTATTACACTTAGAACATTTAAGAGCATTGCGACCTACTGGTTTTACAAAAATTCCCTGGAAATGATTTTTGTAAGAATCTCTTGTAGGTCCGTGCTTAATTCTTTCCTTTACCTTAGGAAAATCAATTAGAGGAATGGTTTCAAAGTCATTCCTAAACCTGATTTGTTAAAGTAAGGTCTTTGTGCTTTGAAAGAATCTTTTCAAGTTTCTCGATCCTATAGAAAATCTTTTAGAGATACTTGAGATATCATTTTTCAAGAATACATTGTCTTTTGAAAGATTATCTGCATTTTCTTTCAAAGTAGTAACACCTTTGTCTAAACTTTTGACATTTTCTTTCCAAATATTTTCCCGTTGTTTCAATGTAGAATTTTCTCTTTTAAGTTCAAAAATTCTTTTGAGAGAAGTTTTGAGACTAAGACACAATTCGTCAATGTATCTAAAGACTTTAGTAGGGATTTTCAAATTACTTACCTCGATTTCACTGTCTGAATCTGAGTTTGCCTCGGAGTCTGAATCTAAGTCTGATTGTGCCATGAGACAAATATTGGCATAATCATCATCACTTTCCTCACATTCTGTATCGCTCCAAGTTTCTGCTTTAAGTGCCTTTCGATATTTCTCAGCTTTTCCTTTCTTTTTCTTCAGAATGGGACAATTGGGTCTGATGTGTCCCTTTTTTCTTGCATTCAAAGCATACTACATCTTTATTGGATTCATCATCCTTAACTAACTTAGTCTGTTGCTTTTTGAAAGCTTTGTTTCTTTGGATTGAATCTTCTCAATTTTCCGTTTAGTTTTCTAAATCTTCTTATCATGAGAGCAAACTCTTCATCATCCATATCGTCTTCAGAATCTGTGACATCATAATCATCATTAGATTTTAATGCAATGTATTTCTTACATTTAGGATCTTCATCTTCGTTGATTTGCTCCACTTCATAAGATTGAAGAGTCCCAACTAATTGGCCAACAGAGATAATGGCATGATTCTTTATGTCTCCTTATTGAGGTATTTATGTGATTCCAATCCTTGGACAGTCACGCAATAGCTTGTTTACCTTCATGGGTCTAGAAATTGGTTGACTTTGATAATCAAGACCATTCACGATTTCTGTAAAACGACTAAACATGTCAGTGATAGATTCTCCTGATTTCATTTTGAATGCTTCGTATTGACCGAGCAAAATGTTGATTATGGTTTCTTTCACTCGATTAGTTCCTTCATAAGTGATGTGTAATCTATCCTAGACTTCTTTAGCTGTTTCACAAGAGGATATTCTGTTATATTCAGTAGGAGATAATGCACAATATAAAGAATAAATTGCTTTTGCATCAAGAGCTTGTCTCTTGGTTATCTCTTCTTGAGTCATTTCACTAGACTCAATGGCTTCTTTTCCTCTTTAAAGACTCGATTCAGCTTTAGGAATGATTCATTTGTCTACCACATCCCATTCCAAAGGATCATTTGATTTTAGAAATGTCTTCATCTTGTTTTTCCATATGTTGTATTCATTTCCATCAAAATAAGGTGGTCTGATATTGCTTTGCCTTTCAACCAGTCTTGGAGCCAACATACTAGCCATGGATCTTTAACTCTAAAGTAAAATGCTTCAATTTAAGTGAGTACACAAGCTCTGATACCAATTATTAAAGCTAGTACGAGCACCTAGAGGGGGTGAATAGGTGTAAAAACAATTTTCCCGAGTAAAGTGTGCAACTCAAATCAGCAATAGATTATGAAAAGGAAATTAGATTTTTGTAAACAAATCAAGTTACGATCAAAGTAAAAGAGCGTAAGAAAGAGAATAAGAACACATGGTTTATAGTGGTTCGGCTTAATCCAAACCTACATCCACTTTTCCGCACCGACAGCTCACTGGCTGGATTTCACTATGAAACAAAAGAGTTGTTACAATAAAGCTCTTCCTTGATTCCATAGTGTAGAGACTCTACTACACTTCCTCAAGGTTTCTAAAAAATATAGACTCTTTTTTGCATACAAGATTTCGCTCAACAGTTTAATTGACAAAGAACAAGGAGTTTCAGACTTTGGAATTCTTCCATTGTGCACACTCTCGAACAACTGGAACGTCTTCCTTATATACTCCTTTATGCCATCATACTCGTTGGCACTTACCAAAAGAATTCTTCCAATCTACTTGTTGGACATAACCAATTAGGAAGATTCCAAGCTATTTAAGAAATATGACGATAACCCACCAATCATGCTCGTCCATACAATCAGGATATGGGTTTCCATAAGTAGAATCTTCCAAGTATACTTCGCCAATCAACGGATCCACAATCCTTGAATCAATCTTGATTTGAATAAAGGATTCTAACATGCTGTATCCAACCAAGAGATCTTCTCTAGTTCGATAAAGTCAAACCCTTAACGAAACATCTAGTTCTGGATAAGCCTTTTTCGACGGTTTAGAAACTGTCAATGATGATAGACCTTGAGTCTTGAGTCTGATAGTTTGGAGTCTTCAGACTTTGATAGAAGAGTCTGCAAGTCTTCAAACTAGACTGATGGAAACGTTTTGTCAGCTTCAAAACACTCAATGAAGTTTTCTCCAAAAGATGTGACATTCGTTTTACTTAAAAATTGATAGAGGTGAGTCACTTGCTGAATATTTCAATGAATTCGATGTTGTTGTTAGGTCATTGATTTTGGAGGTATGTGCTTCGATTGCATTATCCTCATTGCTCAATAGTTGAAATACTATTGTTATTACTATTAGTAATTTCTCTAGGTCAATAAGTTTGACATTTGATGAGGTTCACAATTTGACTATGAGTGGCAACATTCATAGAAAAGATTTTGGTGAACACATGGCTTCTGTTTTAGCATGAGTATTGTGAACATGAACGACTGAATAACACCCAACTCTTGTTTATCTAGCAATTCCAATCAACTTTACTCTAGCTCACTTCTTCCCAAGTAGGGGTACGTGCAAATTCCTTTGATAAGGTAATCCTCAATTTGCACCTTATAGAAATCAAAACCCTTAGTGCAAATCTGTCATTTTTAACTTTTCCTTCTTCCATCACCATGGATTCGCTTCAACTCAGCCAAGCTTGGTTCTAGTACCAATTATTGTGGAAAACGAGAGATCAACTGTTGCTAGTTTGTTTCATTTAAAGATGGGCAGAGGTACGTTGGTTGCTGAACATATCAACGTATTCCACACTCTATCCTGTGTTAGTTTTCAGTTATTCTGCTCCTCTACAATCCGAAAAATGGCTTTTAAGATGATAAGAGAATCTTTAATTTATAGCCAACACTTTTCAAAAGTCAATTCCTTTTCCTTTTCCCCTGTTTTAGTTGCATCTGAATTTGTTGATGTCACCATAATGCAGGCTGTCATTGGAAAGACATGATTATTTTCACACTGTAGAATAGAAGAAACATCACTGGACAGACTTTGACAGAGGTTTTAGTACTGATTACTGATCTAGGTTGTAGTTTTGGCTACTTATTCCCTAAAGTATAAGTTCGTCGATTCAAAATGAAACAGACATTAAAACATCAAGAATTCTTTTGAAAAAAAAGAAAAATAATTTACTTCATTAAGTTCATGGGTATTCATACTAAGGTATTCTAGGGTTTTTTGGCAAGAAAATCAAAACAAAAAAAGACCCTGAAATTTTCACTCTATTGTGGTACATATACACACTCTTCGCTTTCTGACCGAAATCCAGCAAAATTCGGAGAACAAAAGGTGCAACGTTTCATATGTCCCTGTAATGTCTTGCAATTCCAGATTAAGAGATGACTCTCAGTACGTATGCCATGATCTTCTCGTATTCATATGGGATCAACATAAACATAATCGAAATTACAGATATATCATCGAGGCAGTAACTGTGAAATAGTTACTTCGTTAGCCGAATAGTTGTTATGCTTGCTGTTGCTTGAAGAACTTGCTTCAGACACAGACGTCTCGTCGAAAAAACCAGGCCGTTTAGGCTGAGGCAATGTACTCTCGCTGCTCAACATCATAACCACAGACGACATCTCTGGTCTATCGTGCGGATTATTTTGAACACACAACAAAGCCACATGGATGGACCGTAAAACTTCCACGGGGTTGAATGTGGATGCAATCGACGGATCTATGAGCTCCATAAACTTTTGATCCCTTAACAGTGTCCAAGCCTGCATTATCGTGCTAGTCATCTAGAGTAAGACTAGAAACCAACTGAAGATATATAAACAAAGAGATCTGATAAATCTTTATGCTTACATATCCGAGAAGGCTTAAACGGTTGTCAGGATGATTGAAACCTCGATTTCTTTTCCCACTCACGATTTCCAGTACTAAAACACCAAAACTGAAGACATCTGATTTTACCGAATAAAAACCGTTGATGGCATACTCCGGGGACATGTAACCGCTATGCGAAAAAGCCATTGAAAGGAATGATTAGTTCTTGAAGCAAATGTACCAAAATCAGTGGAGATCATTTGTTAAGAGAACTCACAATGTTCCCACCACTCTTTTTGTACTTGCTTCACTCTCATTACCTCCGAAACTCCTTGCCAAACCAAAGTCTGATATCTTTGCATTCCTCTCATTGTCGAGCAGGATGTTTTCAGCTTTCAGATCTCTATGAATTATTCTTAATCTTGAGTCTCGGTGAAGGTATAGGAGCCCCGAGGCTATGCCGTTGATGATAGTGAAGCGCATAGGCCAATCCAGTGAAACACCCTTCTCTTGATCTGCCAAATTTTAGGCCTCATGAGTTATTAGACGGAAGCTTCTTCACTCCTTTTCTACGACAAAAGCAATGAAAATGTAGGGACTTGAGCGAAGCAAACCGAAAATGAAACAATCCAAGCTCGGTTGGGCAAGAACTCATAGATCAACATCATCTCATCTTGTTCAATGCAGCATCCTAGAATCTTGACCAGGTTTCGGTGTTGAAGTTTGGTGATGTAGACGACTTCGTTCTTGAACTCGACCTGTCCCTGCCTAGAGCTTTCTGATAGCCTCTTCACAGCAATTTCTTGGCCATTCTTCAGAACACCCTAATAAATAGAGGTTTTTCTTTATTCCTTCATTTCGTTTATAGTATTTGGATATATAGGTAGATTTAGAATTCCAAAAAAATTAACAGTAACCTTGTAGACAGCTCCGAAGCCTCCCTCTCCAAGTTTGTTATCATCGGAGAAGTTATTCGTTGCATTTACAATGGTTGTGAGGTCGAACAGAGGTAACTCTAGATCTTCACTATGGCTTTGACGGGAGAATGCAAGGACTTTTCCTGCAAGTCGAAATTAAATTGAGTAAATTTCATTAAATGCAAGGAACTCGTAAATTTCATTAAATGCAAAGAACTCATAACTGAGCTATAAAAATCGCAAAACAGATTCACAGCAACAAACATTTGGTTCATTCATATTTTTCCACGCCGCTTGTTTCATTCAAATTTCTAAAGGAAGACGATCTGATGAAACTTTGCAATTGATGCGGTGCAGCAACATTTAAAACATATGCTAACAAGAGTAAAAAATGACTCTTGCGGATCAAGATAAACACTTTGCTTGGAAAGCATAATTATCTGATAAAAATGACTTTACCAGCTTTCTTATACTTCATGTAAATAACCGTGATAACAAGAAGAAACACCACTGAGAGCACGATGCTGACAATGATGCCCGTTCTTTTCCTTGCGCCAGTATTTCCACTCGAACTGCCACCTTGATATATATCACAATGAATCCAACAATAAAAGTTCAAAAAATTATCAAAATTATTTTTGAGCTAATCTCTTCCTCGTGTCATCACATTTAAAGTAACTCATATTTGAGCACGTACCGACTTCAGACGCAGCCATCCTTACATAAATATCCTGGCCGTTCTCATTGAACTGTCTAATATCGATCAGGTCACCGAACCAAAGCAAACAACCACTTCCTTGCCCACTAATATCCAAATTTGAATAAGCCATGCACGAGCAGTTCCCCAAGCACGTCTGTTCACATTCTTGGAGGTTCATGCTCTCATTGAACCATGAAAGCCTTGTGTCGGGCAATTTCACTTGGGTGTTCTTCAAGAACTCATCTCCTCCCTGGCAATCTAGTTTTGTCCTCCGGACACACCCATTTGACCAATCCCCAAATCCCCAGTCGATCGGGTATTTGGGCACGAACCCTTTCAAGCACACGCATTTTGGATAGCTAGCAATGTTACAATTCCCATTCGCTCCACAGAATGCATAAGTGTCACAGTCATCAGTTTGTGTGGGATTATACCGTATCCAACCGCGTGTCTGGTCTATTGCAGTGAAGCGCTCAGCGATTCCATTCTCCTTTAAAACCAATATTGACGTGATGGAGCTGTTCAGAATGTTGAAGTAATAGTAGATTTCATTTTTGTTGAAGATGAAGCCGAACTTGTAAACTGGATTAGGCTTTAACTGAGGGACCCCGCTAAACCGAATGCCATTCCAAGGTCCTGATCGGTACTGCACTACTGATCTGTTCCTAAGGATCAGCTGTAGATAACCCAAAGAATCGAGCCTATATGTGAAATCACCTGGTGAAGGGTCGTCTGTGCTTTTCCACGAGGTCAAGTACCGGTCCAGACCTTTTGCTCAGTCTATACCAAACTTCATGCCAGCCAGAAACGAATCACAAGGGTGATCAAAACTCTGCCAGATTGCATCATCCAACTCATTGTCATTTCCTTCTTTTACAACGAAATTAGCAGAATCCAAAAGCTGTGCAATCGGATTCTGGGCCAATCTCGACACATTGCAGGACCAAATGACCCCATTGGTCCGGTTCAGGAGAGTCAGTACACCCTGAGGAGTGAGCTTCAGCACTCCTGAAGAGTCACTCAAGGGATTCTCTCGGTTTGCAACCCAAACCACCCTCCTGTCCGGTATCTTCTTGTACCATATGCCCACGTACCGGTTCTTGGAGCTGCCGGGGCTGAAGAATCCTAGCTCAAACTTTCCACCGGCAGAGACTATTGTTTGGCCATCTGTGATGTTCTCGCCAGCTGAAATGGAGTCCAGCGCATAGCTTATCTGCAACACGTGGGACAAGAAGCACAAGCTGTGTAGGAGAATTGGAAGGCAGGATTCCATAGATGTTGTTCAGCTGATACAGTACTAGACTGACTTCTGATTCAGGAGGAAATTAAAGAGGAGAGGCAGTTTGGCTGATTAATCTCTTCTCTGTGTGTGTTGCTCTATGAAACAGGAAGTAGCCACGATGTTGGACCATGACCACATAAAATGATTATTAAATGATGTGCAAAAGCAACAGTCGATGAAATTATAACTGAGTTCGCTGTTGGTAAAGCAGCATTCAAGCGACGTTTTCAAGCTCAGAGCCACACTTGAAAACTTTATCACGTGTGCCTCAGACAGACGACAAGTGCTCAACGAAGGCACGATTCCGTATCCCCCGCGGCAAGAACAACAGACAAGCGGTTGGCTTCTAATGTGACATCAATGGATCTATCCCGAGAGCTTAAGATGATGGGCGGAGGAGGAGATTATAGGTGAAATAACAAATATCCATGCTTGCACGTTAACAGCGTAATTCTGATTTGTTGGACTTGACAATTGATGATTCCTGTGCAGATGAGAATGTGGTGTGTTTATTTTTGTAAGTGGACCCCATTATACCAACATTATACCAACAATACACTATTAATCTTGTCTATCATAATCTAGCTTCAACGTGCTCAAGGTGCAATGTACGTTGGCCCTGAAGAAAAGTTGTCATTTTACAAGATGCCGGTTCCCATAGGTTGAAACGCGGCTGTCATTTTACGTGGTGTCATTATGCTAGCAGTGCTACACATAATTTATTGAGAAAAAGATTACTATTCTTTTGACATATGACACAGACATTTGCCATAATTTACCTATTAAATCACTTTTAATTTCTTTGTCAGGTTTGTGCGTATCGCATGGGAAAGTTATGGTCTGTGAAAAAACAGAGAAACTTGTGACATCCGAAGGGGGACCTTCGATTAATTTAATTCTTGTTCTAAAAAACTACACCTGGTCTTTAATCTCCGTTTTCACTTTTCATGGTCAAGTCTGAGATTGTTTCCAAATTCTCTTTCACCGTTTCAATACTTGATGCCTGAGAACAGACGGAATTGAGAGGATGGAAGAGCGAAATGTGGACATGCGACGTGCTCTTCAGGGAAACTTGAAGATTCTCTCCCTGAGGGGATGGGAACCTGATAGAAGCAATTTCTTGGTTGAGCAATTGTCGGAATTAGATTGCATAACGTCATCGTGGGACATTGACCAGAGTGAGATGTGTTCCGGAATGGAAGAAAAATCTGATTTTCTTGAGTACTCTTGAATTCAGTTGGGTGTTGGTATATTTCAAAATTCTAATGGCCGTTTGAGGTGCCGCGGTACTGATGAAAGGAATTAAGCTCAATAATCTGTATGAGCTTCAAGAGGAGGGTGACGGATTTCACCCGAAAATGTCAGGTGCATATATTCGAGAGTCTGAATTGCAACATATATGTTTGGGACACATTAGTGAAAGAAGCATCGAGGTTCTATGTGACATCCCAAATTTTCAACCCTGTCTTCTACTGAATAAATCGGGCATTTCATTGATGCGTCTATAGGGTTATTCTCAGCCGATCACTTTCTCGAGATAACTAGACTATCCGGAAAATTATTAAGGAATTTTAAGGCAATAGACTTGAGAACTCGATCAAGAATCGGCTTCTAACCGTGTCCATCTTTAGAGGTCATTACGGCGTAGTTAAAGAAATCGATTTGAAATCAGAGATAGATTGGATCGACAGAGATGTGTGGCTAATCGTGGGTGACACCACTAAATTGGAAAATTCTCGTCGGCCAACACTAGACTGATTTTCTTATTGTTTTGGTACCCTGTGTCCGTAATTGAATCATCGAGATTTTCACGACAATCAAGAGTCGCCATTGAGTCGAGTGGGTTCATAGTGGCTCGAAGAAAATCGACCACATGTCATTTGCACTTAAAAATATCTGAAAGTTACCCAGTAGCCTAGGTCACGTTAAAAACGCATCGAATGGAAATTAACCGCCAATTCGAGTCCGATTTCAGAAATTGAAGTTTTGGCCATGTCACAATAAATTCTGGAGTGTCGACTCGCCTCGAGAAGATTTTTCCGACAACCGACACTTTTTGGGAAAAAGTCGTCATGATTGTTTAGTGCGGAAAATGCCGGAGATGGTTTTCGCCGCAAAATTGAGATGCAAGATGGGTTATTGGATGAGAAAAAATAGCAAGTGAAGCATTGATATATCAATTGAAATTATGGTGACCAATTGATAATGAATCAAGAGAGAATGGAAGAGCAATTGAGGCAAGACCTTGAAGAATTCGTAACCTCCCCTCACCCTAGCATTGTTGGACTAGTTAAGAGGTTATGGGGGTCATTTAGATGGTCTAGTGAAGGCCAAGTGTTTTTACTTGGCTAAGAGTGATTCATGGAGGATATTCTTGCAAAATATCAAGCTATGGCCCCACCTCACTCCTCATCTTTATCTTCTTGCCTTTTCCCATCCACGACCATCCTCTCTCTCCCGATTACTTCGTGCGACGCCAGCACCAGCAGAGAGAAAATAATCCAGCTCCTTCAATCTTCGGTCAGCTTGCATCAAAGGAAAGCCCACACACTCCACTCGTCCATCTTCCACTTCGCTGTACCAGTCGGCAATTGAGTTGAAGACGCCGAGGCAGCAACCGAAGCTGCTCCATCTTCCACGCCCTTTTGTCAGCACAGCCACGACGTCCAGAGAAGCCAGGCGCTTCTCCACACGTCATCTCGGTCAAATTCTCCACCGAGCGAAGCACTTGAAGACCAAAGCTAGCACCGAAGGAAGCCACCAGCGTCTCTCTTCAACCACGCGCCCACGATCCAGTCAACGGCGCCCTCTCCTCCACCGTTTGTTGACCGAAGAAGCACCGCCCCCAACGTCTTTAACCTCTGCCGCGTCCACTTGTCGTCAACGCACCTCCATCGGGCGAGATTTCCTTAGCCGCATCCACGGGATATCTCCCTTGCAGCTGCGTTCGTGTCTTCTCCAGCAGCGAAGACCCCACCGAAACCTCGAAGCAGCTCCACGCCTCACCGAACCGCACGTCATCAGCTCCTTGGACCACCGAAGCCGCAAGCCCAGCTCAGCGAATTCCAAGCCCAGTCGTCCGTGTATCTTCAGCCCATCTGCAGAGGCATTTCCAGCCCAGCATCAATTGGATTGGAAGCCCAGCAATTTCAGTCTTTCGGGCCCAGCAAAGACAGGCCCAATTCAGTTTTATTTCAAGCCCATTTTCAGCAATTGTAGTCTTCAAGCCCAGTTTTTGAAGCCCAATCGCAGCTAGGCCAAGTCCAAGAGCAAGCCCATTCCAGTGCAAGAACAAATCTCAATTGGGCTGAGATTTGTTGGGTCAAGCATTAGGCCCGGCCCAAGTTCGTCGACGCCGCCGAAAATTTCGATTTCGGCCGCCGAGTCGAGTTGTTGTCGCGGTGAACCGGTTTCGCGATCACGGTGAGTTTATACTTTAAACTCTGCTTAGTAGGTTAATAACGTTTAAGGGGTGTTAGATTTATTTTATTAGGAATTAGGTGGTTAGTTAGATTAAATTAGAAATTGAATTATTTAATTGAGCATGTTAGGTGGTTAGCATGGTTTAGTTAAGGCCTAAATAAATTGTACTATTTATCTAGAAGGGTTCGGGAATTTCTCCGAGTCCGTATTGGTTATTAATTTAATGATTAAATGCCTAGGTTAGTATTTTTAGAATTTAAATTGATTTATTTAAGTAATTATTTAATTATTAATTATTTTTCCGGAAATTAGACCGGGATAGCCGGTGACCGGGGCCCATGCTTTGATTGCAATGGTGTGGTTAATTTCTGCAATTGAGTGCTAAGTTATGCAAATTGATTGCTGATTGGCTTTTTGGTATTTAATTCCAAAATTGTGAATTTCCAATATTTATTCAGAAAATCCTGTGTCGGGTTTTGATACCGAAAATGGTTTTTAGTACTATATGAAATAGTGGGATTTCAAAAAGGAGGAATATCAATTTTTCAGGATCAAGTTGACCGTATACCCACACACGAGTAATTTCATGTGAATTTCTAATATGAAGAAAAAGGCTAGGCTCACCATTTTAATTGAAGCATTTGAGTGCAATGCACGGTGTCCTGGGCCATATTTGAGTGATCGTGTGATGGTTATGAGAAATCGTCCTGTGCTGTTGAGCGTGGATGTTATCCCTATGTGGGATACCCACGACAAAGCCGGTCGTAGTTGATTCTCGACCCTATGCTCCTTCGGGAAAGCCGTCGATAAAGAGACGTGCCGTGCTCAATGGGGTGAGACGAAGCTTGGCAATGCCGGAAGACTGCCCCGAACCGAGAGTAGGCCGTGCTATATGCCGAGATCAAAACTAGGAACGCATGATTAATTGAGTGTGGCGTTTGCTTATTTGGAGCTTATTTGTTGCTCATGCTCTCATGTTGTCTTTAAGATAAATTGTACCGACTGCGGGGTGGGTCCGAGACGAGGTAAGTCTCTTGATTGTGTGATTGCGTGCTTAGGACGCTTCTTGGCGTATTTCCCTCTAATGGGGTTTAGAGCTTAGACTCGGCGAGATGATATCTCACCCCGTTGTGGGACAACATTTTCGTGGTCGTTGAGTGGAGGACCAGGAGCCGAGAGGAGGTGATCGAAGCATAGGCCGGTTAGGACCGCTTCTTTTGGAAGGCCAGTCTTTTGTAGTCTTTGGCCATAGACCTGTGTTCATGACTCAGTGTATATATAAAAGCATGTTTGTTTGTGAATCTATTATCCTGCATTTCTATCCCAAGATGATTACTGTCAGGGGATTTCTTTTCGCTTCCGCATATGCAATAAAATGGAAAGGGTCGGCGACTCGTCCTGGGAAGTCGCATATTATTATCGACCAGATAGGGATGGGCACGCGCTCGGGGTCCGGGGCGTGACATTCTAAGTGAAATGAATCAACTATGAAGTTATGTAGCTAAGAAATTGAATATATGCAAGTGCAATGACTTAGGCAAATTGCAAAAAGTATACTATTGTACAAGTATAAGAGAAACCACGGAGATTGTGGAGTCAATTCACTTGAGTGTTTGTTGGCTATCACAATTTCCTTCAAAGAAGAATATCGAATTTATGTCAAGGTTGTCAACAGCAAGGAGGACCTATGAGTTTGTGCTAAGGCACAAGATTGAATTTGATAACAACGAGAGCTTTGATAATAAAAGAAAAAAAAAGGAGATTTATGAGACAATCAAGCATGTGGATTGATGGTAGCATTGATTTTTTCTCGAGCTATTGAATGAATACCACTTTAATGCATACCAAAACATTGCACTAGTGCTAGTGAATTACGATAGGTTGTAGAGTTAATGAGCAACTCATGATTAGATATGGCTCATAAAATGTTTTCTAGTGTTGGTATGCCTAAGAAAATCTTGACAGATGTGCATAGTACAATGAGTTACCTGGTGTGTTTAGGTAACATTATTGATACTTATGTTCTTAAAATATTTTGTTGCTCATGATATGTTCGAGTGAGGTGATGGTAAGTTTGATAGGATAGCAAGAAAGTGCATATTCCTAGGCTATACATAAGGTAAGTAGGGCTTTCTATTGTGGTGCTTGGTGTTAAACTCACCATTGTCAGTAGAGAAATTACATTTGGCATATCTTTAATACTTCTAAGATTGGTTGTAGCAGTGTTTATGTGAATCTTGATGATGTACAACTCAAGGTGAATTTGTAACTTGAATCTTCCGAGACTAAATATAAATAAAATAGCGTTTATCACTTGATCAATTCACTAAATTAACCAAAATTTGAGGTTAGTACTTCTAGCCTTTGATTTAAGTTAGAGTCTATTTGTTTTGGCAAAAATAAATAATTTTTTTTTCTAAAAATAGTCGCTTGTTTTGCTCACAAAAATAAAAATGAAAAATACTTTTATCAAATCCATGAAAATGTATAGGTATTAATTAATGTTGGCTATGTATTTTATTGGTTAATTATTTTAGACGATTTAACTAATCATTTTTAAAAAATTATTCTCAAAACGTGTAATTTTTGCGAAACAAACGGATCATAATTCTCGTTCTAATAAATTGCATCTGGTCGGTAACTTTCGGTCTCGTTTTTTCATAGTCAAGTTGAAGATTGGATCCCAATCCTCTTTCACCATCTCAATTCTCGTGCCGGAAAGAAAACGTCAACCGAAATTGAGACAAAAAAGCGACATGCGACGTGATTTCCAAGGCAACTCAAAGGTTGTCTCCATGTGCTGATGGGGATGTCATGTGATCGTTCAGTGGAGTACGGAACAATCCCGAATGGCAAATGATTTCTCAGCCATCCATCAACGAGAAAATATTTATAAATAATTTCTCAACTTTAGTCAAAAATATAATTAATTTCTAAAATTTTTAATTTATTCAATGTAATTTTGAACTATAGTTCAATGAGCAATGTGATATTTAAACTTTTAATTTGTTCATAGTTCTTGAACTTTTAATACATTTTCAAGTTAGTCAATGAATTATATGAAATAGTTTAATGTTATTATTTCATTATTTCAAGTTTAGGGACAATATTGAACAATTTTATATAATTCATGGACTAAATTGAATATGTACAAAAGGTTTATGAACTACATTACACATTCGCTATAATTCAAGGACCACATTGAGCAAATTTAAAATCTAATGATCACATTAGATATTCGATCAAAGTTCAGAAATCATTTGTATTATTTTTTTGAAAATATTCAGTAGTTTTGAACCATGACGTCAGCGGCTTGGCATGTACCTATTTTTCTCACATTCATTTACAAATTGACACCTGCCCACGTTGCCACTTCAGTAGGTCACATGGATTCAAGTAAAAGTTTGACTTATTTTTTTCCTGTCCCTTTCATTCTCACCCACCCCGTTCGAGTTTTCTCTGCTCCTTTCTCCTCTATCGTCCATGGCTGCAAGATTTGCTTGTCCATGGATTGCGAGGTGGCTCGCCTTGGACGCTTAGGAGGCAGCACCGATGACTCCGCTGGTGGCAACAGTGAGGGGAGGTCTGCGACTCCAACGAAGCAAGCAAGCTTCTGTCGTTGACATCTTTCGTCCATGGACGAGATTTGAAGCTCGTCGTCAAGGCTGGTGGCTATGGGCAATCCGTGGTCGCCAGGTCCAGGGATGAGGTGCCTTGCGAGGCATAAACAGACAAAGCTTACGCCCATGGATGATTGGAGGACATACGACATGCAACACGACATGCCAACACGTCGTTTCTAAAAAACAGAGAATTTCGATACGTTGAGATACGTTGGATATTATATATATGTATATATATATATATATATAATTATATATATAAATTATCATTTTTATGTTCATTTCAATCAAATTAATTTAATTCAAATTCATAAATAAATAAATAAATAAGCCTAGAATGAAATAAAAAAAACATTCAAAAATATTAAATGGTGCCATAAGTTGTGTATGGCGCCACTTTGGTGCCAAAAGTTTCCGCCGGATTACTTAAGTGCCAAATCGGAGGAAAACGATCACTTTGGTGCCACCGACGACAGATTCGGCCAAAATGATTACGTGGCTTTTATATTTAAAAAAAATTGATAAGCCTTTAAAATGACGTCGTTTTCCGTCTTCATTAAGAAAACAATGTCGTTTTGCTATCCTACGTGGATAACCTCACAAAAACGACGCCGTTTTTTATTTTATTTTATTTGGAGAATGAAATTAGGGTTTTTTTGTCCGCCATTGCTCAGCCACTGTCACTTGGCCGCTGTCCCTCGGCCACCGTCCCTCAGCCGCCATCCCACCGTTGCTCAGCCGCCTTCCCTCGACCTCCATTGTTGTTGCTTGCCACAACAAGACAAAAGAACAAAAAAAAAAAAAAAAAACGAATAGAAAATCCCGAGAGAGAGGGAGGTGTCGACGATGAGGGCGGAGGAGAGGATGGTGGGGCCATGGCCGCCGCCTTCGTAGCAGCTGGCTTCGCCGACAACCTCCGTGGCGTTCTAGATCTTCGCGTCTACCATTGGCCAGATCGCTCATGCTTCGGAGATTCTTCAAGGTCGCGTTTCCTCTGCACCCAACGATATTTCTTGGGAAAAGGCGGTGGTGAGGCTGAGATTCGGGGATTTGAAAGGTTGATAAGTTGATTGAAAATGGGGGAAAACTCGCGAAGGCGAATGCGTGGTTTCTTTTCTGGAAAATTACTGGTGTTGATGGTTCTGCGCTGCTGGTGTTGTTGATTCAGTGCGTTGGTGTTGCTAGATCTATTTGGGGAAGAAGACGGCACAAAACAACGTCGTTTTGGGATTTAGGGTTTTGAATTTGGGGGAAAGACACAAAACGGCGTCGTTTTGGTGTTAGGATGCTAAAATGACGTCGTTTGAAGGCCTAAGTGATCCAATGGAAGTTCCGCGAGCCACATCAGCATAAGAAATTAATAAAAAAAGGCCACGTCAAATTTCCGGCCAATCGGATTGGCGTTGGCACCAAAGTGAGCGTTTTTCAAAATTTTTGGCACTTAAATGATCCGACGGAAACTTTTGGCACCAAAGTGAGCGCCATACACAACTTATGGCACCATTAGTGTACTTATCCCCAAAATTTATTAATATCATTCATTGTTTCAATTTGACAAATTCAACTATATTTCAATAATTCATAAAACTTGAAAAATAAGTAATTCATATTCTAAACTTGCATGTTAGATATGTCGAAAGAGGAGAAAAAAAAAAACTTAAGGGATGAATTGTGTATTACAATAAGTGAGAGTCAAAAGATAAAAGAAGACTATCTTTTTCTCTTTTTTTTATTTATTATTTTTATTATTATGTTTTATTTTTTCATATAAATATATTTTGACATCTCATTTATTGGAAATTTTTAAAATGGATCTTGATATCGAAATCACATGTCGGAAACTCGTATGTCAGAATTTTGACTAGAGTATCGGAAAGTTAATCATGATGTCGGATTTTTCGACATGTGTTGGCCAAGTGTCCGAGAGTGTTCAGAGTATCGAACACGTGTCGAAGTGTCGACACACCACGAAAGCTTTTGAAGAGTGTTGGTGCTTCATAGACTTGAGCCACCCCTCCCACTCTCCCACTCTGTTTTTATATTTTTCTCCAACCTCTAGATTTGGCATCATGTCTCTCATCCATGGCCGTTGTCACCTTCGCCAGCACTCTCCAAATCTCCAAATCTGGCCATCCATGGCCAAACAGATTTAGGCATTGTGTTGCTTGACTATGGCCATCGTTGGCGTTGAGCAATGCTATAAGGAGCAGCTCGTCTTCGACGCGCATAATGCGATAGGCTAGGTGACCATGGTGATGATTGTCTATTTGTGAAAAGTGCTCACCATGTTAGCAGCTAACATCATTGTTTCAAAACCACTGAATATTTTCTCGAGCAAGAGCTGATGAAATTTGCACTTTAAGGGTTTATTTGTTTCACGAAAAACTCAAGATTTTGAAAATATTTTTTAATTATATTGTTTATAGAAATGAAAAATGAAAAAATATTTTCATCACTAACGAGAATAGACATTTTTCATCGAATAAATTTTTGAGTGATATAACCAAATATTTGTAGAAAAAATATTATTTAAATCTTGAGTTTTTGTTGAAGCAAACCCACCGTAACTTTATTATTGATAAAGCAGCATACAAATGACATTTTCAGCTCTGGGGCACCCTCGGGAAGCTTTATCACGTTTGGCTCGAATGAATGACAAGCACGGCGACCAAGGCAAGATTCACCGCGACCAAGGCAACATGTCTATGCGCGATACTGAGAACACAGGCTGGTGACGGGCTTCTAATGCGACATCGATGGATCCAGTTAGCAGGATCGAGGTTTGAGGATATTAATAAGTAATTGATATATATCACGGGGTCTTTCTGTAATTTTTTTTCAATATATGTCATGACTGTAGCTCATCACTCTTATAAATTCATATCTAGCTACCTTAATTATGGTTACGCCACAGTAAATATTCTAACCTCATTTATTCTCTAAGTATGAAGATCAATGGTCGCCGACCATTCACCACGTTGAACATTCCATTTTAGACTATAATATTGCTCTATACTTTCAAATGAGTCACGTAGTTTTTATGTTTTATATCTCAAGGATAATGTGGAGTATACTAGTCTAATTTGAAAATTTTATATGCTAACTATATGGAGATAAAGACATCATAAGTGTCATAAATTTCGTACGGTGTTTACTTCAATGTCATAACTTTTTTTTTTAATCACTTGAGTGTCATAACTTATATATGACAGTCACTTGAGTGTCATAACTTTTTTTTTTTCCCCGATTATTTAAGTGTTATATAGCTTTTTAATTGATCACTTAAGTGACAAATTTTTTTAAACGTTTACCTTTAGTGCTATTCTACATCGGATTTCCGGCACTTTGGTGAATATTTTTAAAAGTTTTGGCACTGTTATGAAACTCAAGTAAACGTTGTTAGGAAGTTATGGCATTAAGGTGATCGAAAAGAAAAGTTATATCCTTATCCCTAACTATATGTGATAAATTCTTATGAGGGTAATGAACTAATTTAAATTCCAACCTTGTAGTTGGCCAGTTAGCGTATCAATTTACTAGACTTCTTTTAGTATCCTAGCCTTGCTCTTTTCTAATCAAGTTACTCAATTTTGTTTTTGCTTCTAATCATGGTGCACCCTTCACTTATTGTAAAAAATATTAATTAAGCTAGTGACATGATAAAACTTAAGCTAAAATTAAGAGACCAAGGAAATGAGGATACCATAAATATTATAATTGTCGTAACAGCCAAAACCAGTCATAAAAAGCTAGATCATCAGTCCCTAACCGACAATTGCAGCACCAAAACACCATCTTTGGAAAAATTAAGTACATAACAGGCCGTTCAATCTATCTAGTTGTTTTTTACCAAAAAAAAAAAAAAAAAAAGCCAATCCAATTGAGCACAAAATAGACCGTTCAACCCCGTACCCAGAATAGCAAAAGAAAGAGAGGAAGCTAGCTTGCTTGACCAACAATTACTAGACCTTCCATCCTCAGTCAACAATTGCAGCACAAAACACAATTCCAGCAAGTTGAGTACTAAACAGGGCAATAGATAACACAAATTAAAGTTAATTTCCAATTGGTAGTAGCTTGCTTGCTTGAGAAAATTCATTTTAGGTTAAAGCACAAAACAAGACTTCAAGCATAAAATAAGCTAACAGCTAACATACATTGCCCCAATACGAAAACATATGTCAACATTCTTCGGCTTTGGTCAACTGTATAGCTTCTTTTCCATCGCTTAGGTTACATTTGAGAATGAAATAGGTCAAACCAGACATCAATTGTCACACCGTGAATCCTAGCAAAAAAAGGGGATGACATGACCATCCTTCCACCTAAAGGATGTAGCTTTTAACCATCTAAATCCAACTCCCAAAAGTCCACGCCAATATCACTCTTGCTCTATTATTCAATAATTGAGAAACTTGAAAAGATTGAGAAGGAATGGGATGAGCAATTATAGCCCGATGCATAAGACATATTTTTTAAGCAAATAGAGCAGTCACTATGCATGTGTACAAAGGAATACCAAACTTATTGACCCAAACTCAAGATATAAAATACATATTGAATCATATATGAGTTGTTTTTATCGACGAACTTTATACTGATAAGAAAAACCCATTTAAACCATCACCACAATTTAAGCATCAATAGTTAAGTCCATTGATTAATCTCCATGTCAATGGTCCATTTCATCGACTAATCTATTGATTGATATATAATTATGCTCATGACACAACGTCTGGTAACAAAGCGACCAAAATTCCCCCTCATGGCAAGCTCTCTACCTGCAAAGTTGGTGGCTTAGCCTAGAAAGATATCTTAAACCGGTATGTATACCCACAAGCCACTAAATGGGCTTACAATGACATTAAGCACCAAATGCACACACTGCAATATCCATAAAGTCAATCCAAAATATATATCACAAGTCGGTTTCATAAACCAAAATATATAAACTTTTGCAACTCAATTCATCAAATTGAATATACTTCACCAGACATTTTTGACATCATTTCGAAATCTATTTCATAAACCCACAGCATTTCGAAATGCCTTTCGTAAAAAATTTCAAATTATTATAGAACTCATTTCATAAATCAAGTTCATAAATCTATATATACATGGTTTCACAATACCTTTCCAAAAGCATTTCTCAAACCATTCACAAAAAACAAATTGTAGTAAACGTCTGATTCAAATTTATGAAACACTTATGCTTATTCATAACTCATAATATATTAAATCCTTACCGCTTTCAAAACATGAATTTCAAAATTCATTGAAGAGATAGTGTCGCTGATCTAGGAAGCCAAAAACCAACCTATGATAGTTACTCGAGTTGACGCACTCGAATTCATATCAATAAACCGAAAAATGATATCAAAATCCATGCAAAACACATTCCAATGAACAACTCGACTAAACTATGCTCAATTGTCAATCAGCTCCTAAGCGGTATCGAAGAAGCTTGTTTAAGGCATACATTCATCTTTTTCCTTACTCATAACTTGCACATGAAACTTCCAAATCTTGTTCCAAATAAATCATACTTTGAATCGATTTTCGTTAAAGCCCACGCTCCACAATGCCTTAGACTACCATTTCCTAAAATATTGTTGCTAAAAAAATTCTCAATCGAACCTTGTAGTACAAAATTTACATAAATCCAAATTTGTGACCTAACTTCCAAAATTACTTCAATTAGACAAATAATTGGCTAGAATACTTACCATGCAATACGATTCATAGTCGATTCAACTAGTCGAGGTGTCCGAATCGGCTCCACACTAAAATTTTGTTTTTTCTTCTTCTTTTCTTCTTATCCTCCTTGCTCCTCCTTTTCCTTTTGTGCTTTAAACGGACGAGCTCTAATAAGAAGAGAGAAGGAAAAAAAAGTTTGGGCTTGGGCTTGGCCTTAAAAGAAATGGCTGGCTAGGCGCATATATTACATCAACAACACAAGCAACACTAGATTGAAATAGCTCTAGTAAGTCGCATTGGAGGATTTATATTAATATTAATGTCACGTTGGATTTTCTAGCCACGCAATTCGCTGAGGTCACTCAAATGAAATTTTCCAGCCACGCAAGTTTACCTTTATTTGATAACCCGTGTCTTCAAGTAAAAGGTAATTTATATGATGCCCATACGATGTTTAATCAACAATCACCTTAACATTTACTTTAAATTTGCATCAGTATTTACTATAATAACCACATAAAAAAATCACAACGTATAGGGACATTTCGTCTATTCATTTGTATCATATAACCACGTCACATCACATAGGCAATTGGGTATTGATCAAGGGATTTCCGAGTCTTCTAACCCTTCACTTAAGCAAGTGAAATGCTTGCATTGACAAGGCCCAAGGAGTGGATTGAACAGTTCAACGCATCATAGACTATGTAAAAGTCATTTCCTCTTTGGACCACAGAGTGTCATCGTCACTTTAGTCACAAGGTGGTGTCACAAGGTGGTGGGAGCGTAGAATAAATATATTAGGAGTGCTATAACTCTCATACAATATTCACTCGAGTGCCATGAGGTTTTTTTCATTTACTTGAGTGCCATCAGTGATTTGCTTCTTCGGAAAAGCTGACGTGGCATCAATTTATAATGTATCATCTGACGTGGCATGTCGCAAAGCAGAAGTTAGTACTTGAGAGTGCAAACAACGTCACTTGAGTGTTTGATTGAAGGACAACAAAAGTTCTATTAACTTTAGGAATGATCGTTTTAGTGCCATAAGTTTTAAAAATTATCACTTAGGTTCATCGATTTTTTTAAAGAGGCCACTTAAGTGACAGGATGAGAGAGAGAGGATGATGAAAATGACATCATTTGAGGAAGAAAGAGAGTTTGCAAACGACATCGTCTAATTGTTCAAGATTTCAAAGAAACAACAAGAAACAATGACATTTGTTATACTCATCAATTTATTTTTAAAAATCCTATGTTGAAATGGAAATGGAAAATTAAGAAAAAAAAATCCACATAGGACAATTTGCTGGAAATAATATTTCAAGTGATCGATTTTACACCAATGTGGACTCAAGTGAGCGAAAAAAAGTTATAACATTTAAGTGAGTGCTATACGAAAGTTATGGAACCACGTTAAAAAACCATAACACATAAGGACATTTTGTCTACTTATTGTTGACACTTGATTTTTAGATGACGTGTTGATAAAGGTAAAAAGCTCGGGATTAAGGGTTTTGATTGCGATGGTGCCCACTTCTCGACCAAAAGTGTCAATTGTTATTTCCTTTTCTTTAGCCTATCATTTTCAAGCAATTTTCTAGCCATTTTAATCGAAAACCCAAAAAGTCAAATGATTAATTTTTAGGTTGACCACCTAAAGTAAAAATCCTGGGTCAAAAGTTGACTTTCCACACAAAAAGACTCATTTTAGTCCAACTTTGACTTTCGCATAAAAGTTTTTGTGAAAATTGATTAAGAACCTTGTTTTCTGAATTTTTGGTTTTAGATTCAAAATCAACCAAAAAATAAAATTACTTTTATTCTAGTTATAATTAAACTTAGTTCCTTTCATGACATTTGATCTAAAGATCATTACCTACTCACTTGTTCAATCATTTTTGAGATTGCGCATGCCGAAATATGGATTCTCATTTTTAGCCCTGATTAGGGGATTTGGATCTACTCTAAATGATTTGCAAATGGACACTTCCATTCCACTTGTTTTTGTGAGATAAGTCTGAATTCGTGCTCATTGGATTATTCACTCAATAACTTTTATATTTGGGAGATTTAACCTTCTTGAATTTGAGAAAACTAAGCTAATGAACTCCGTTTAGCAAAGTTCAAGGTGACCTTTTCAGACTAAGATCTAATTTTGAGAATTGAGATTCAATTTTATCATTAGTCCACAATTCAATTTTATTATAAAAGTCTCGCCATCATTTTAAAGTCAATTTGAATTCAACGGGTCATTGTAAGCATGGGTGATAGGGGTGATCGGGTCTAGGGATGGGTAGGGTCTAGACCTGGACCCTGTACCCGACCCTATTATAACCGGTTCTTTTTTTTTAGACCATGTACCCGACCCTGTTTGCATTAGACCCTATTCCCAACCCAGCCTGTTTTTCCAGTCCGGGAATAGGGTTAACCCTATTTATAGGAACCTGTTTCTCTGTCTTGTACTACATTTCCTACTTTGAGTAAACATCAAAACTGAGCATGTAGAACTGCACATATGCATCCACTCTTCATTCTTCGATATTCCTCATCGTCAGAACTTTCATATGCTATGCCCAGCAAGCTTTTTACAGGATTTTCCGATTTAGTTTTATCCTCTGCTTCTATTGGCGTGGGATGCTTCTTCACCTAGTCAGCCTTCGATTCGGAAGTCACATGATTATTGTATATGGTGGTTGCCTGATTCACATTTGGTGGGCTAGAAACCTTTTGCCGCTTAGGCTTGATTTCCACAACTTTCTTGAGGAGAACTTGCTGCCTGCGTTAGATGGACAGTTAGAACTGTTAAGAGGAGGAAAAAACCTAAAAATTCCAACCTTGCACGTGCACTGAAAAGAGACAATACTTGATCCCACTCTTTGGTTTTGGTTCGACACGAAGAGGCAAATGCACGGATGCAGGAGATGAATCTGCTAAACTCGCAGCTCTGTGTCCTTCAATTAAGTAAAAAACTCGATGAAAGCACGGTGACGGGGCTTCCATTCTACCTCTTTTAATGACCTCTACATCTATAAGTTATCAGAACAATGACAGAAACATTTTGACACATTTTAAAGTAGGGGTGAGCATGGTTCGGGTTGGTCCGGGCCACCCCCTAACCCTAGGACCAACCCGTACAGTGTCGGTCCTCAATTTTTAGGACCGAGGACCGACCCTATTGAGCCTGGGACCAAGGACCAGACCAACCCAATGGGTTCGGTCTGGTTCCAGGGTCAACCCGGGACCGATCGATAATTTTTTTCGTCTTATTTTTAATACTCCCTAAAAAAGCAAACCTACAAATTCAAATTCTACATCCATCAACAATGCAACATTGTGCAACTAAACTATAAATACCAATACATATTTAGCAAATTTAAGATGACAAGATGGAATGTTCTTGTAATTATCTATCTTTAATATTCATAACACCATATGCAAAAGCGTTTTCCTGCATTTGATCATGTAGAGTCCATTCAACCAAAAAATGAGCTTCACACCACTTGACTAGCAAATTACCGTAGCAACTGCAGTACTACTCTATTCTTCAAAAACTTCTATCATTTGACACAAATTGAAAAGCAAAGTGCAGCTGAAATTCATTAGTAAGATACAATTAAACCATAAAAAGTTCAAAATACTTAATATAAACCATGAATATATAACTTCACATCTTGTTAATTCACTTGAACTTCTAAACACCTTAAAACAAAACAAACGACACTTAATTAATACTCAACAAAAGTTTTAAATTAAAATTACTATTAGTGCTATTGATAGAACATCTCAATATAATATAATATAACATACATTTTACTTAGGTTTGAATATATAAAATAATTATAAATAATATAATATAATATAATATAATATAATATAATATAATATAATATACAGGGTTGGTCCAGGGTTGGACCGACCCAAAACTCTTAGGACCGAGGACCAACCCGCACAGTGTTGGTCCTGGAATTTCAGGACCAAGGACCGACCCAGTCCCTTTAGGAACCGGACCAGGACTAGCAGGGTTGGGCCGGTTCAGGGTCGGTCCAGAGTCGACCCTAGACCGCTGCTCACCCCTATTTAAAGCCAAGAATTTGTGCATCAGTGTCAAAAAACTATCCCAATCAAGGCTTCAAACATCAACAGAGTTGACCATCAGTTCTCTCTTCTCCCAATCAAGATCACTTAGGTGGCAACTTAATCATAATAATACAATAAAGAGATCCTGAACAAAATTTTCATTGCACATGCCAGAAGAAACAATTAACCCAATATGTATGCTTTGTTCCAACAGATACGTCTTTGTAACTATAACAAGAAACTGTGATCGCACCGCTACATTGCCTTGATATTAAACTACAATGACTGGCCAGCAAAGAAGGCCCAAAAACATAGAAACCCCAGAACACCTAGGTAGAATCATGCACAATATCCCATGAAAGCCTCATACAAAGTACAATTCCAGAGAGCACAAGTATGGAAATTTTCATTGCACTATTACCATATTTGCATAAAACCTAGACTAATCTTGTTAGCCAAAATCGACAGTGAAGTACACTCCTTCAAATGAAATGAAAACCTTAAAAAAAACATCATCTTCACATTATTGACCTCACCAATCTCAATGCTCCAACATAAATGCATCAAACTTTCACCCAAAAACAAAAGATAACGCAAACATTGAAGGATATTTTAAAAGCAGCAAATGCTCGTTTTTCAGTGCGGCATAGAAGGCGTTCTGCATCCTCCTTAGCTTCCATTTGTTCCTTGAGATATAGCAGATCATCACTGTCCAGGGCTGCACAATGAAGCCCAAACAAGGTTCTAGAAACTAAAGGCACGAAAAAAAAACAAAGGAAAGATATAAAACTGTAAAAAAAAACCCAGAAAAGAGCTTTCCCATCACTTCGCTGGGTGCACCGCAACGAAAGTTTGTCTTCGACTATGCCTACCTCCTCGTCCATGAAGGTAACCTCCACGTTCTCCAGCAACCTCTTGCATCTGCTTGCATTAGCCACCCGGTAAAGGCCAAGATCCATGCCCGGGCATGTTATCAGAAAACCATCCTAATGCAAATGCTTAATGGAGATCGGGACTGAAGTAAAATTATATGGCAAAACAGACTCCTGGCCTCGACCCGCTAACTAAAAAACAGTTTTTACAATCTATCAAGTCAGTGGACAAACCGTAAATTGTGCTAACCAGTATATTTCTACATTTTATAACAAAGTTAAACCAAGAGTCGATTCACATATTTTACATCAATACCACAGGCATGATCACCGTAAAACGACAACCACCTAAAATTTTTACAGACCCGTCTTAATCCAGAACACATGAACAAAGGAACCCAAGTTCCTAGCCTAGGACAGAACCTCAATGCGTAGTTCCTCGGGCACAGCACACCTAAGTCCACTAGCGCTTTTCTTTCACTTAATCCCATAATCATCTATATTTTAAGTAACATCCTTAGAACATCATCCCACCAGGAAAGCTAACCCAAATTGAACCATTGATACCATCTACCTGTTCCAAGCACTATGGAGGCCAGGAGCTGACATACAACACGCACACCAAACGAAACTGAGCTCGATCAGGTTCAGAAGAGACAGGAGACAGTGGGGTGGGAGATGGATGGGGCTAACCTTGGCGACCATGCGCTGGAACGTGATTTCCTCTTTGTCTATCTTGTCCTTCCCCTTCCCCTATTTCTTATCTGTTCCGCAAATCACGACACGACCTAGAATCCCATTTCAATGCAAGCACTTTTAGCTCATAGAGAGAGAGAACCTCGGAGCGAGCAATGGTGAAAAGCGCCTAGGCAGTGTTCCTGTACGCTGGGAGGCACACGACTCTACCGTCGTTCGCTGCGTGAGCACACGAACGAATCCGTATCAGCCCAAAGCAAACTCCAAAAACTCGACACAAGCTAGAAGCACCCGAGAGAGAGAGACCTTGGAACCGGGTGCGGACGACGTCGAGGGGGTGCACGGTGGCGACGGTGGCGAACCTGGCGATGGCTCTGGCAGTGGCGTTCTCCCACTGATGGATCTGGCGATGGTGCAGCAAAGGAAAAGCAAGTCTGCAGGTGTGAGTCGTGACCGTGTGAGAGGTAAAGATGGAAACAAATTAGGGTTTTTGATTTGGGGCTGCCTTAAAAACCGGTTCTCAAACCAGTCCGGTCGATCCGGTTCGCGGGTGGGTAATCCCTCGAAACCGGTTCCCGGACCAGTTCAAATAGGGTCTGAATTTTGGGAATCGGTTCCTGGACCGATTTCAACTGGAACCGATTCCCGACCCTGTTTTTCGGGTGGGCCAGACCGGGAACAGGGTAAATTCGGTCCGATTGCACACCCTAATGGGTGATTGAATGAATCTGTGTCATGTGGCCCCGATTAAGCTCAATTTTGATTAATTTGTATTTTTGGTGAGCCAATTGCATGATTTAGTCTATTTTGTCCCCATGATAGAAGAAAATAAGTGCCGGACATCTGGAGTACTATTATTTGGCTTGGATGGACACTTAAGTGCCAAAATCAAAGCAAAATGAATCACTTAAAATGCCAATCTGACCAAAATCCAGCCAAAATGTTGATGTGGCGATTTTCTGGCGAAGTGTAAAACGGTGTCGTTTTGCACACTAACGTAGTTAGACAATACAAAAACGATGTCATTTTTGTGATGACGTGGTAACAAATTAATATAAAAATTAATTAAATTGAATTTAAAAATAAATTTATTTAAAACATTTAAAAATATAAAATTTAAATATTGAAAAATTTAAATAATTTAAATAATTAAAAAAGGAGGAGGCGAGCAGCGAGGGCCGAGCCCTCACCGTCATCGCCTCCCTTCCGCCGTTGAGAAGGGTCGGCGACGGACGGGGGCTAGTGACCTCGGCCGACTAGCGTCTAGGGCCACGAGCCCTCGCCCAAATCCGGCGAGGTTGGCGGCCCTCGCTGGCCGTGCCAAGGGCCGTCGACCTTTGCCAAAGCTGGGTGAGGGCTCATGACCTTGCCCGATTAGGCTAAGGGCCATTGCTCACCGGGTCCCGAGGGCCGCCGACCCCTGCTAGAGCTAGGCGAGGGCCGTGACCCTCGCTCGGATCTAGGGCAAGGGGTTGCGGCCCTCACCTAGATCAACGAGGATCGACGGCCCTCGCTCAGGCCCGAGCCAAGTGCCGCCACTCGCTAGGGCATTCCTCAATAGGTGGCGGCCCTTGGCCGGGCGAGGGCCGTCGACCCTCGTCGAATCCGGGCGGGGCTCACGGGCCCTCCTTGCCGGTAGGCCGGGATCGCCGACCCCGGCCGGGGCCGAATGACCTCTGTCGACCCTTCCCCTCCTTCACCAACCCTTCCTAGCGGTGGCTGCGAGGCCTCAACCCTCGCCCACCGCCTCACCTTTTTTTTTTAAAATTTTAAAATAAATTTAGTTTTAAATTAAATTTAATTAATTTTTATATTAGTTTTTTACCACGTCAGCATCCAAAATAACATTGTTTTGCACTTATTTTGCGGCAAAATTGCCATGTCAGTATTTTGGCCGAATTGGCACTTAAGTGATCTATTTTGCTCCGATTTTGGCACTTAAGTGTTACTTTCCTAACTTTTGGCACTTAAGTGTCCATCTGTACCAAGTTTTGGCACTTGGAGTGTGCTTTTGCTGAAGAATTTTTTTCTCAAATGACCTAATTGCATAAAATAGGGAAGTGAGGCCGAACCAGTCTAGACCAATTCAAACCGGACTAATTGATCTGACCAATCACTGGCGGGAACGGTCGGTTCGGTCGGTTCCCAATTGATTCGCGGCAGCAAGCGCCGCCATGAGGTGGACTACCTCATGGCCAATGCAGCCATTTGTTTAATTTTCAAATTTCCAATTTTGCCTCGGATTTTATGAAATTTACAAATTTGCCCCCTTAGTTTGGTGAAATTACAAAAAAAAAAAAACCTCGATTAATCCATTATCTCAAGATTAGAGCATCACTATCCATTAAGAATACATCATGACCTTTGAATTTAACATGTGCCTAATTAGGATGTCATCTAGGGTTCATTGAAGAATAGCATCCTAGTCCTTGGATTTGTCATACCCTGAACCTCAAGCATGCGCACATCCCTCGATGGTCGATCAAATTGTGATGTTCCCAGGACGCATCGCCGACCCATTCATTTTATTGCACATGTAGAAGTGAAATAAACAATCTATAGACAACAAACAAACATGAGATAGAAAAGCAAGACAATCAATTCACACCAAACATATTTTATGAACAAACCAAATCAGCGCTACAAAATTATATACAGGAGGCTGAGATCCAAAAAGGACTACCAAGCTAACCCTACCTCGGACCCTCCTACTTGGGATCCGAGTCTATCACGACACCGTCAGGGATGCTAAGGTTTAGAGGGTTAGCTACCTCCTCTACTTTGGGCTCCTTGCCCTCGGGCAACTGGTTCACCTCTATAGCAGCTATAATATCAGCATCGAACATGGGGTCGAGTATCACCTCTACCTCACCCTCAACGGCAGGTCCGTCAAAACCATCCACGGGACCTTCCTGGACTCCGTTAGGCCTGTGACGAAACCATGCCTTGAATCTATAAGGTACCAACTTAGGTAGGCCCTCATCGACCCAAATTGTGGTCACGACGAGCTCGCAGGTCTAGGGATTCTCGGGGACGAGGAAGATGGTATGCTCGGTCTCAGCCTCTGGCGGCCACCCAAAACAAACTGGGTGCACCTCCATCTAAGGACCTGAAAATTGTAAACCACAATGGGGTAAGACAATATCTCATCAAGTCTACACCCTAAACCCCGATTAGGAAGATAATACACCTAGAGGCAACCTATACACACATCATAGAGGACTTACCTCGCCTCAGCAATTTCTTGCACGTCATTACAACTCATATAATATATGCATACAGTCAATGTACTCAGTAATTGGAACACTTCAGTTCATATCTCAATCAATCACAGGGGTCTCAATTATAAGGCCAAATCGTTATGACACGTTCCATTCCGTGCCACACAATTTTATCCTATAATCAAGCGCGACTATCTCACTCATTCAAGTGTTCCAATTAATTACGGCCCAACGGGCACGACCAACTCAACAGTCGGCGGTCGTCCGACATTACCGGGCGTCGTCTCGCCCCATCGAGCATGGCAACGTCTACCTCTAGACGGCATTCCCAAAGGAGCATCGGTCCGGCCTCTACTGCGATCTGGCATACGTTGACGTGGGGACATTCCATATAGGAGCATCACCCACCTGACCTTCATCGGGTGACGGGTTCTCATAGCGCTCACACGTACATCTAATCTCAGCTAAGGATATCGTGCTTTGCACTCAAATGCCTCATTTTAAATAATGTACTTGGCATATTTTCTTCATATTAAAAACATCCAGTAAAATAATTGTGCGTGGGCACACAGTTAAAATTAAACCATAAAGCGCAATATTCTCTCTTTTAAAAATCCCACAATTTTATATAGTACTTAAAACCTTTTCGGCGCCAAAAATCGACCCCCAGTATTTTTCTAATTAAATACCAAAATTTCATATTTTTGAAATAATAAATCAAAAATTGACACCCAATTGCACAAATTAACAACCAATTGCACAAACTAATCGTACCACAATGATCAACACAAAATTCTAACAACCGGCTATCCCGGTATAATTTCCGAAAATAAATAAATAAATAAATTACAAAATAATTAAATAAATGCAAAATAATTAAATAAATCACTAATAAGCTATATACACTAATCTAACCACCTAATTGGGCTAAATTAAATAATCTACTAAGCTAACTAAATCACATAATCTAATTAACCTCTAATTAAACTAATCTAACCATCTAATTAATCTAATTAAATATCAAAATAACGAATTACACTAACTAATCCTCATAATACAAACTTAGTCTAAACTAATCCTCATCTAAACATAATTAACCTCCTAATTAAGGTTTAGAGAGTAAACTCATCGGTTTAATGAGTTGATGAGTTCATGTTGATGGCAACACGAAGGCGAGCAAGGCTCGAACCTATGGCAACACCTAAGGAGGCTTAGAAGGGCCTGAAAATGGCCCAACATCTCCTGGCTTAGACTTGAAAAATTGGTACTATTTGCTAGACTTGGTCTGGTCTTGGAGGGTTATGGTCATAGCTTGCTTGGCTAGACGAGAGGGGACCAGCGATGACAAGCTAGAGCAGAGCTGAGGCGAAGCAGGCGACGGCGAACAACGGCTTGGTCATGAGTTGGCTTGGGGACAGCAACGACGACATGAGGCGAACACAGGCTGGCAAACCGAGCGAGTGACGCATAGGTGGCGTGAGGCGGGCGAGTGGTGTAAGGAGCAAACTAGCGGTCGAATCGGTTGGCTTGTTAAGCTTGCAATCTCAACAATGGAGGAAATGAAGATGGAAGGAGAGGAAGAAAGCTAGAGTTGCTTCTGCTAGAGGGGTGATCGACCAAGAGGGAAGAAGAGGGAGAAGAGAGGGGACCAAGGGGGACAAGAGGCCTCCAAAGTCAAGGAAAAATATCTAAAACACTCAAGTGAAGCCCCTAAGGTCTTTAGCCATATCCAGCAGCTGTTTTCCCCTCCCAATCTTCTCATGCAAGCCAAGGAGAGAGTCCAAATGTTGCAGTCCCCCATGGCCTACGAATTTCACCAATTCCATCTTCAATTTCACACCAAATCTCTCAAATTCAATCCAATTTAGTGGCCAAAGTGCCATGGTAGTAGCCCACACCAATTTCCACAATATTCCTCACCAATTGATCCAACTTGAAGGCCAAAAATCCAATGAAAGAGGCCCCTCATAATTTATACGCTCTAATTCGCTCAATTTTAATTTTTCGCCGAAAATCCGAGCTCGCCAAAAATTCTTCAAAAGATGAGTCGGCGTCCTACAAATAAATCGTGACATGCCAGAACTTTTGATTCTTGAAACCGGGTGCAATTTCGTGGTTAATTTCAACCGGACACGATTTTAGCGTAACCTAACCTATTAGGTAGCTTTTAGGAATTTTTAGCGTGTTTGACCCATGGTCGATTATTTTCGATCTATGTGTGTGTCTCCGACTCAAAAGTGATTAGAAAATCTCAAGATTTCAATTACGCGCACCGGGTACAAAATAAGCAGAAAAATTAGTTTAGTGCCGTTCGACACGAATTTTGCAATTAGGTGGAATTACCCATACTTTAATTACATGCCTCAATCAAATCAACCTATCTCTAGTCTCTAATCAATTTTAACGGTGCCATATTGACCCTTGTTGATTAGCCTGATCGAGCAGTTGATTTTTGGTCGAATTCTCAAGTTAGTCGCGTTTATATACCTTAATGGCTTTACCAGATAGATTACTTGTCTTGTGAGTGATCAGCTCAGAGAAAAAAACTATAGGAGCGTCGATGAAAAGCCCATTTCATAAAGTCGGGACAAGGTCGAAAATCAAGATGTCACATAATTAATCCAAGAGCTAGTATTCCATCCCCTAAGCCCATATCAATAGGATTTTTTTCCCAAAAAAAGGAGGGGGAAGCCTCACTTTTTCAATTCCTAGATCTAGAAATCTGTAGGAAAGCTCTTAAATCTCTCTCCCTCTCTCTTATTTCCCGCCTTCTCTCTCTCTCTCTCTCTCACAACCACCTCACCGACTCTGCCGTTTGCCACCCATACCACACTGTTCCGGCACTGTGCCACCGCTTTCGGCCCCCCTCTCTCTCCTGGTCCATGACATTTCCTTGGTGTCTCGATCACCTCTGCTGCATCCACTGGCAAGTCCTCAAGTAGCTGGTGGTTGGAACCAACAAAACAGCCGCCAGTGGCCTCTTAGTGACCGATCTCCCTTCACTGGTTTAAACTAGCGTTTGATTCTTCCTCAACCATTGATTGGTGCAAATTCGGGCCACTCCGGTACTTCTCCAGCGGTTCTTAGGTCCCTTGGAGTTCCCTTGGAATTCCTTGACTGCTATGGAGGCTTGATTGCCGATCAATCGAGCTTGAATTAATCAAAATGCGCAAAAGGTATCATTTAAACCTTGAGCTCGATGAAGTGAGGTCATTAGGAGACCAAGGCTAAAGCTCACACCTAGGGTTTGATGAATGATGATTACATTTATTTTAAGATGTTTAGGATGCTCTGGAATGGATATAGATGGTTGAGGATAGCTTGAACGTGATTGATTGCCTGATTTGACATGGTTCGGCAATTTCGGATGCCTGAATGACAGACCTGAGAAATTCTGTGATATGAGTTTGTTGTGTAGCTTTTTGTGTTTGATGTCTTCACGTTATTCCTAGACGACTCGAAGGCCTTTCCAATGACCTATAGAACATCCCAATCCGACATCGTTTACTACTTGAAAATTGATTCAGAAGTCAGTGCATAATTCTGGATTTGTGACTTGTTCCGACTTGTTCTGTATTTAAGACGACCTCTGCCATTTGTCGATTTTCTATGGATATTTGTGCTTCGAATTTTAAGTTGGCTCTTTCCATGAAATTTGTTCTTATTGACCTCTTTTATAACATGTATTTTTTTTTCGGAATTTTTGAATAGATTTAGTCAAGAAAATCTCTGATAAATCGTCTTTAGGTCATTCTGTCCTAACTAAGCCCGATGTGTGTTTGCTTAGAACGGAGCTAGTAAGCATGCTTAATTGGATTTGTATCCTTCATGAAAGTTGTAAAGTACTTCATAAGCTTTCCAACGAGGTATAGATCACATAATCTATGATGTTAAATGTTCTGCTCTATCTTCCTATTTTCATATAGGTTTTTGTGATTCAAATTGGACTTAGATATCTTCATGATAAATGATCAGGACATTCCAATTTATATGCATGAATTTTTGAGACATTTTATCATGCCTTTCGATTAGAGAAAATCGTTCATATTCTGTGCAAATGTTACTGCAATTGTGGCTGATCTGCATCTATGTGAAGATATCTTCAATTGAGCTCCTTAAGAGCATAATCTTCACATGATTTCTTCTAGACATACTTAAAGGAATTCAATAGCTTCAAAACGGCACATGATTAATGTAGATTAATGGCCATTTGCCTTATGAAAACATATTGCGAAGTTGCTGCAATTTTGTGCAGTCCCGAAGGTTCATGATAGATAGAGTTGTCTCACCTAGTTGATTTCATAAGTTTATAGGATTTTTTGTATATTGATGTAGGGTTAAGTGTCTCAATCACTTTTGTCTATCGCACTCAATTCTATGTCGTGTCAAATTATCCTAATTTTTACGCATCATTTAGGTGGTTAACAAGCCTATTTTCATGCATCATCTTCTGCCTCCCACGTTACTGATTCTCGTACTTCTGCAATTGTCATTAATTAGACATGAAATTGACCTTAATCGAGCTTGACGTCTCTTAGAAAATCTTAGAAGATGTCTTAATCTTTCTAATGACAGCAATTTTGTCCCATTTACGTGTCGTTTGACCCGCTTTCTATTTTTGTGAAGTTTGCCTTGAAATCTGTCATGTGGTAAATTCGAAATATCTGTTTTGCCCCTACTGAACCAGACCTTTTGTCATTTTTATGTGGATTTGTCTTTAAGGATTCTAAAGTTGAGTCCTTAACAAAATTAAATTGCCATTCATATGTTTATGTCGTGGTAAATGTTCGGAATTTTTAAACATCGATTGCTAACACAACTTGTCATTAGTTTAGACAAATATGTTGCTGCCCTTCACACACCTGATGCATTGTTCTGTGTTTCTTAATTTTTAGAAATTCATGTGTAGCTTATCTTAGGTAACTTCCTCATGGAAGTTGTTTTTGTTGAGTGATTGATGTGCCGTAATAATTTTAGGACCAATTACCCATGGGTCATACTTTAATTGCTTGAATTTTCTATGCCCTGTTTTGACATGTTTTGTTTTTCCTTTTATAACTTGTCTCTGTTGTAGCATTTTTAGGAAATTATGCATGCTGAATTAGTTTTCGATGTCTTCACGAGTTTTTATCCTTACATTCCTTGACTTCACACATAAAAATTCTCAAAAAATAAAAAGCATTTTGACTTTCTTTTTTTTAAAATCCCCTCAAATGTTGCAGGACAATCTTAAGTTTCATATTTTAATTGACCTAAATTCAATTTTCATTTATGTGATGCCCACGTGGGAAGCTTTCATTCTTAAAAATGCTTTAGCATGGTTTGAATAGTGGCTTGACATGAATTTCTTTTAAGTTTAAGTCATTTAAAATGCCTTCAAAGCTCAATCAGTGTGTCTATTGATGCACCCGAGTTAGCCTTGGTAGTTTAACGTGCCTCATAGCTATGATGAAAGCATGTCTCCATTTCATCCAAGCTTTCACATTACATTCTATATTCAAACTTCCAGGTCATGTTTTTTACTTGGTATTGATATTGTCCACGTTTGGGCCATACTTAGGATGCTTGTGAAGCTTGATCGGTGTGCCCATTGATGCACTTGAGTTAGCCTTAATAGCTAAATGTGTTCCATAGCCATGATATAACTATGTCATGTCATTAGTAATTTTCTTTAAATTAATTGTTTGATTGTCTCTCAAATGATTTTTTGAGCATCACTTGAATCTTTTAGCTTTTGATGTGTTCACTTTTATAGAATGCACGTGGTTGTGTCTGGCGCTTGATGAATGAGTGAAGTGATTTGGTGTCAGCTCACTAAGTATTTGGTTGATTGAGAATCAAGGTCCAATGGCTTGCATGCATATTTTTATTCAAGCTATGAATATTATTTTTAGATTTATGTGTAGGCACGATGCACATACTCGTGAGGTACTTTGGGTGAAACTTAGAACCCGAATTAGGGATTTGTTAGTGTTAGCCATCATTTGTGAACACAAACGATGACTAATCACTACAAACCATTAAAATGATTGGGTAGGAGTCTTAGTGTGGCTTGTTGCATGAACAATCAAAGACCGACCCCGATGTCATTTTCGATATTCCTTGATTAATTGCATTGCTTGATGTTTCCAAGTGCTTTACTTGTCATGATTGATTGTGATTGCTATGGATTACCTCTTTTATTCCAAGTACTAGTCTAGCATTAGAATAGGTCCAAGAAGGTGGTCCCTTGAAGATGGCCATCCTGAAGATGGCGAATGGTCAATGTCCCTTCCAACCTTTTCTTGTAATTTCCATCACCCGACATATATCTTGGGTTTTTCTTATGCGTTGTATATACACCCAACGAGTTGCAAGTTTTTCTTTACTTCTATTTTAGGATTGCGTGGTAAATGTATTGTTTTTGTTTACTGTCCTTTAAATTTCAATTGTTTGCTTTTGTTTTGTTTTGTTTTTTTAAGTAGAATTAGAATGGAATGAAACCAACCATCCACGCATGATCACCTTATTACTTCATTTTCCACGAAAAAGTTAAAAAAACATGCATGGTCATCTTAGGAAACATGACAATTGTTAGGTACCAAAAGGGCGTTAATAGAAATATTAACGTAACCCAAGTCCCCGAACTTGAGAGTCTTTGGTTGCGCAGACATTGAGGGATTACTCTCAACCCTTGATTGGATTTTATAGCCTTGCCCCAAAAATGAGGCTAGTGGTGACTACTAGAAATGTATTTTAGGTTGTCTAATACAACTAATAATAAAATGAACCCCTTGGCAGGGTATGGGTCTTATGGAGACTTACCATGGTTTAGCAGACTTGATGAGGAAATAGTCTGAAATGATGAAGTGATGCCATTTTTTTGGGTGAAAGTACCATTGAGAGGGCTACTATGGTAAGAGTACTGTTTCAACCTACCTCTTAGGGGAGAGAATAGGTTTAGGAGTATTGTCTAAAGGACGGGTCTACGGCCCATGATCAAGCATAGGCTCTTCCAAGCCCATACTTCGCACAATATTTAGATGTTCATTAAATTTTTATAATAAGGAGTTGCCATTAGCCTATTGGGGTCGGCTAAAACCAAGTGAAGCATGGGAGTGTGCCTCATTTTCTACGCAACTAGAGAATCTAGGGCCGGGGACTTGATTATACTATTAACCAATTAGCATTCTTTCGGTATCTAATCTTATTCATTTTTTAAAAGATTTTTTTTTGTCAAGCAATCTTAAATTGATTTTATACATATCCACTAACATGTGAAGTGATCATGTGGGTGCACAATTATTAACATAACAATCAACAACCAAGGAAAGCATTAAATATATTTCATGGGATAGCAAAGACTAAACACTAAGGAAAAGATAAATGTTAATCCTAACTAGACTAAAGAAAACCAAAATCAATTTATCAATAAAGGACAATTGAAACCTAAGGTAGAGCCTAAGGGCTTGGTTAACCTTGAGCATAGTTCTAATTTGAAAGACTTCAACTTTTCAAGAGAAAATAACTCAAAAATTAATTTTAAACTTTTTGATGTTTTTAAATTTTTAATTTTTTTAATTTTTTAAAAAAAATTGAATTTTGGAATTATCCAAAAATTTCTGGATTTTATAATCTTTTTGAATTTTTTTATATTTTTAGTTACTACTGAAATTTTTAAACATTTTCCAGATTATGTAATTTTCTAAAAATATTTGAATTTTTGAATTTTGAATATTTTCTAATATTTCCTGAAATTTTCAATTTTTAAATATTTTCTGAATTTTTTTGAGTTTTAATGTTCTCTGAAACTTTTTAAATTTTCGGAAAGTTCATAATTTTTTTTTTTTTCAATTTTTTGAAAACTTTTGAACTTTGAATTTTTTAACATATTTTCAATATTTAGTATTAATGTATTCGAAAAAGGGTTCGAACCGATAAACCAGATCTGGCTCGTTGACTCAATCCACGACACAGATTGACCCGGTTTAAAAACTATTTCTTAAAACTTTTTTTATATTAATATTAATATTTTAATTAATTTCTTTTTTTAATTCTTTTTCTTTCTTTTTCTTTTATTTTTATTTTTCCCTTTGGTCTTCTTCTTCCCGTGCCTTTTTCCCCGATGGTTTCCTCCGACGCCTGAAGCTTGCTTTCAGACCAACCCCTTCATCGACGTGGCTATCCTTGGTCGCCGGTGGTCGTACAATCGCCGAACCTTCACCACCCCTAGTCGTCCATCCTGATTGGCATCGACCACCGCTAGCCACAAACTCTGGCGACCACTAATCCACCAACCGGAACCAAGAAAAACCTTCGCCAACCCTACAATACCCAACCATTTTGCGACAATCACATAGAAACACAGCGAAAACATAAAAAGATGACATACTTCCATGAGTATATAAACGAACATGAAACGACTAGAAGTTGAAAGTGGGGACTGTTCTTCTGTTTTCTCTAGGGCATTTTGTCAAACAAGTAGTATGCAGTGGCTAAAAGGGAGATATTGAACATCTTTTGCACTCAAATCCGCTGATATAGACCCAACGTAAACCATCACATGACAAACCACAACAATCACATCAGCTCGAACTTGTATCCGCCATGCCCGTAGCCAGAACTCGCTATGGGCATGCCACCACACTCAGACCATGGCCTGTTGACCATCCTTATGCAGAATGGAGTTTGCGGCCTCCAAGTGTGAAAGAAGATGCAAGAAAACGAAAAAGAAAGACAGTGAAGGGGAATTTTTCTTTTGTATTTTTATATCTCTAAACACAATGTACAGAGTGTGTATTATAGTACAAGTTGTATGTAGAGAAAAGGCAACAATATGATATACAAAATCAAATATGATATTAATTGATCTTGACTTATCCAATAATATCTGAATGATTCTTATAAATATTCGTGCGTATCTTCAACACTCCCCCTCAAGCTGGTGGCTTGTAGATATCCAAGATGCCTCGCTTGCTCAAAAGATACGCATGATGTCTTTGACATAAAAGCTTGGTGAAGACATCCGCTGGTTGTTCTTCTATTTTAATCCCCTGTGTCTCGATCATTCCTTATTGGATCTTTTCTCGAGTGAAATGACAATCACTTCTATGTGCTTTGTTTTCTCATATACAATAGGATTTGAACACAAGTTTGAGGGCTGCATCATTGTCACAAAATAATCTGGTCGGTCCTCTAACTTATACCCCAAGATCTCGAAGTAATCCTCACAACCACACTATTTCACAAGTGGTTTTGGCCATGGCACGATATTTTGGCTCTGCTGAGAATAGTGAAACGGTTGGTTGCCTCTTTGTTTTCCATGAAAATAAAGAATCCCCCAATTTAATACAAAAACTAGTTATGGATCTTCTGCTCATCGGACAAGTTGCATAATTTGCATCACAGTATGTCACGCCCCGATCCTCCGAGTGCGCGCCCATCCCTCCTTGGTCGATTAATAGCAACGTCCCAGGACGCGTTGTCGACCCCTTTTTATTTTATACGCATGCGGAAGCAAATATTAAATCCCCAGACAACAAACAATTGGGATGGAATAGCAGGATTGAAAGTTTCAAACCAAGACAAGTCTTTTATAGACAAGCGGGTAATTACAAAATCAGGGTGTTTGCAAAAAATTTCGGCTTAACAAAAAGGGGATTGTCCTAACGCCCACTAGTCAAACCCAATTGCCGACTCTTCAGCCTCCATCTTCCAAACTCCAAGGCTCTCAATCTTCCACAACCGCCATCTAGGGACCTGAAATTATTATCCCACAACGGGGTGAGACGATGTCCCATCAAGTTCTACCCAACTAAGACTCAATTAGGGAATCAATACACTACTCGGTTGCCTAAACACAACATGAGTTAGAGAATTTACCTTGACCTTAGATTCTACCTGCATATTACCACAGTTCAATAGGCACCCAAGCAATCACATCACAAATCGATATCTTGATCAATCGACCTAGTCGATTTCATGTCAATCGGACAGTTCATCGATCATTTCAATTCAATCAATCAATTCACGACATCAGATCAAAGCAATGATCAATCGACCTAGTCAATTACATGTCATCTCGATCCTTTCTTGGTCGGCACATTCAATACTATCTATAAGTCCGACCATAGTTCAGGATTGCTCACTCTAAGCTAATAAATCAATAGTATAGCTCACCAGAAGCTGCCATATCCACTAATCCGATATAATAATATGCTCACCAGAAGCTACCAGCCATACTCTTATAGTATGCTGAAAAATATTATATATATACTCACTAGAAGCTGCTAGTCATACTCTTATAGTATGCCGAAAATAATATATATGCTCACCAAAAGTTGCCATCCATACTCTTATAGTATGCCAAAAATAATATATGTGCTCACCAGAAGCTGCCAGTCATACTCTTATAGTATGCCGAAAATAATCATTTAATCAAATCACCATTTTTATCCTTCTCGATAAAATATTTGTGTGTGGGTATATAGTCGGCCTTAGCCAAAATATTATAATTTCATTTCAACAAATCCCACCATTTTTTGTAGTCCACCAAAACACTTTTGGTGCTGTCAACCGACACCCGGTTATTTTTCAATTAATTATTCAAATTAATTATTTCAGGAAAATAATCTTATAATCACAAAAAAATTCATTTTAGCACAAAATAAAGCTCAATTAAATAAACGGACTGCACCACGATGATCAGCATGAAATTCGATCACCGACCATCTCGATTGAATCTCTAGAAAATAATTAATTAATTAAATTAATTTCAAAAATTAATATTTAATTACCAAAAATTCCACTTAGGCCCGAATTATCAAATTGAAGCCCGATAAAGGGTCGGAAAAATCCCAAGCTACCCTCAATAAATAGTAGACTACGTTTACTTGCAAAATGCACACTCAATTTGTCTAATTTGCATCACAATTGACTAATAAACACTAATCCATATGAATCTAATCACCTAAACCTAATTAATTAAAACTAAACCAACCTTTAAGTGTAATTAGCCCACTCAGCAAGGATTAGTGAGATTACTTTCCAGAATCGCGCGCAACTCGGATCAATCTAATGGGACGGCGCGAGGATCGATTCCTCCCAAAGCACGGCTTGGGTTCGGGGCCCGGAAACGGCCCAAAGCGGCCCACGAGCCGGCTAGATACCCACTCGGTGGGGTGGCTGAGTTGGCTGAAAAACACACAAAACAGCATCAAACCACCATAGCAAGGGAAGCAAGGTGTGAGGGAGGGCTGGTGAGGTCCGATGACGTTGAACGGCGGTCGGAGGTGGCCAGACAGGGGTGGAATAGGGTTGCGCAGAGGCCGAACAGCCTGGACGGTGCATGGTAGGGACGGCGAGGTGCGAAGGGGACAGTGGCGAGTAGTGGCCACGTAGGCGGCGGTGCGTGGGCAGCGATGGTGGCTGCTTCGATCTTCGGCAAGCTACTGTCTCGGCTTCTTCTTCCGCTTCTGGTTTTCACGAAGAAAGGAAGAAGGAGAAGGGTTCGGTCACGTGGGAGTGGGGGAGAAGAGAGAGGAGAGAGAAGAGATAAGAGTGAAAGTTTGAAAAGTCAAAGTGAGGGGAAAAAGCAAGTGGGTGATAGCCCACTATTCGGTGGAAAGAGGGGGGGGAGTGTCGCATGAAGGGGGAGAGGGAAGAGAAGAGAGAGAGAGAGAGAGAAAGAAAAGGGGAAAGAGGGTGAACGGTCGAAAGAGAGGGGGAAAGGTCACGCGGGGGAGGAGGAGGAGAAAGAAAAGGGAGAGAGAGAAAATAATAATATTCTTATTATTATTATTATTTCTCTTTTCTCTTTCCCTTTTAAATTTTCTTCTGGTTTTTTATTTTTCTTCCAATAATTTCTTTCTCGAAATTTCAACTCGTCAATAATTTGACAGACGATGAGACAAGGTCCTAAAAATGAATCGCGACATGCTCGAATATTCGATTTCCGAAATTGAATTCAATTTCGTGGTTAGAATCAATCAAACGCGATTTTAGTCAAATCCAACCAATTAAATAGCTTTTAGGGATTTTACCGCGTATACATCCCTTAACTGCTTCACCCAATAAGTTCGTTAACTTGTGAGTGATTAGCTCAAAGAAAAAGGACCATAGGCACGTCAATGAAATACCCATTTCACTTTATCGAAACGGGGTCGAATTTTAGGATGTTACATAGTATGCAGTCATCCTCATATCGCACTTCCTGGAAAGGAGAATCCCGAGTCCTTGACAACTCTTCAAGTATTTTACCATTTTAAGTGTTGCATTCATATGAGATTGCTTTGGTTTGTGCATAAATTGACTAAGTGTCTGGACTACATAACTTATGTCTAGCCTGGTCATGGTCAAATATATAAGCTTCCCAACAAGTTTCTAATATCCCAATGAATCCTTGAGTACAAGATTAGTCTCTTGAGATACAGTAGCATCATAATATGCCGTAGTCAGCTTGATATTTTGCTCAATTGGAATTACAGCTGGCTTACGTCCCGATAGACTTGCTTCTAATATAATCTCCAATGCAAACTTCCTCTAACTAAGAGAAATCCCTTGGTCTAATTGTGCAATTTCGATTCCAAGGAAATAACTTTGGCGATCCTAGATCTTTAATATGGAATGTAGAATGCAAATATTCTTTGAAACTTTTGATAGCTACTTCATCATTGCCCATAATAAGCATATCATCTACATATATCATCAAGTAAATAGATGACATACCTTTAGTCCATGTAAAAACAGCATAGTCAAACTTGGACTATGGAAAACCGGCAGCTATCAGTGACTCAGCAAACTTTGCATACCACTGTCTTGAGGCTTGCTTAAGCCCATACAAGGATTTGCAGAGACGACATACTTTATTCTCCCCCTATCTCTGTAAACCTCGTGGCACTTCTATATAAATTTCCTCATCTAAATTGTCATGCAAGAAAGCATTGTTGACATCCATATGATGCAACGACCAGTCCTGAAATGCCAATATCGAAAGAAATGAGCGAATGGTAACATCTTTGGCTACGGGAAAAATGTTTCGTGATAGTCAAAACCTTCCCATTGTGTGAAACCCTTAGCCACTAATCGGGCTTTGTATCTCTCAACGGATCCATCTGCACGATATTTGATCTTGTATACCCATTTGCATCCAATGGCTTTGCGATGCAGAGGTAGTGTGACAAGATCCCATGTCTGATTATCCATTAAAGCCTTTAACTCTGCCTCCATAGCCTTCTGCCAGCACGGATCAATGCTTGCCTCAACAAAACTTGATGGTTCGCGCGCCATCGGAAATGCGGGTAATGCAACACCTATGTTCTGGAGAAAGTCTATCAAATGAAACATAGGAGGCAATTGGAAATAAACTACTTGGTGAATTCCTGACCCCACATATGTAGTCTTTGGTCCAGGTAGGTGGACGTGTGATACGTCCGGATCACCTTGGCGCATCATTCTCTGGTGGTGAGTGATTATCTGAATTGCCAACAATACTCAAATTTGGGGGAGCGACTTCTTCCGAGTGTTGATCTGTCACTTCCATCAAGGGTGTCATGTCCACAACTGATGTAGAAGATGGCCTTATATCTATTGATGAGTGAAGGAGAACATATTCTGGATCTTCCATAGTCTCCTCCGTGTTAGAAGTATGGAAATGACCATCTCTATCTGTCCCTGATTCCAGAGTAGCAAAAGGAAAATATTCTCCCGGAACAAAACATCCCAGCTAACAAAAATTCTCCTATGGAGTGATCAAATACCCTGTATCCCTTATGTAGACTGGGATATCCCATAAAGATGCAGCGATGAGTACAAGGACCCATTTTATCTCTAGGACCTACTATTGTGGCGTAGCAAAGACATCCAAAAATCTTCAAATGTTCCAAATCTGGCTTCTTCCCAAAAAGCAACTCAAAGGGAGTTCGCTCGTCAAGGATCTTAGCTAGCATATAATTGATCAAATAAGCTGTAGTCAATACACAATCTCCCCAAAAATTGTCTGGAACGGAAGCTTGAAATTTGAAAGCTCGTGCAACTTCTAACATGTGACAATACTTCCGTTTCACCACCCCATTTTGTTGTGGTGTATAGGTACATGTACTCTCATGTAATATTCATTGTGATGAAAAAAGAGCAGCACATTCACGATTGAAGAATTCACTTCCATTGTATGTCAGTATTTTTTGAACAATTTTCCCAAATTGGGTTTTTGACAAGGAAATGAAAGTCTTTAAATGAGACAGAACTTGACCCTTAGTTTGCATGAGAAAAATCCATGTGGCTCTGGAATAGTCGTCCACAATGGTAAGAAAGAATCGAGATCCATCATGATTTAATGTATGGTATGGCCCCCAAACATCGACATGTAGCAAGGAAAAAGTATCACTTGAATGATTTTGACTTAATGGGAAAGGAGTTTGCGATTGTTTCACAAGTGGACAAATGGGACATTGAGAGTAAGGAAGAATAGTGACCAATCTAGAATGCAAAAGGAAATTCTTGTCATTGGTAGTCAAATTACACAATGATTGTTTATTACAAGAGAATAAATCACGATTTTTGGGTGGACTTTTCCAGAAAAATAATCCTTTAGAGGGATTATCCCAGCCCATCAGTTTCCCAGTCGAAAGGGGCTGAAATAGATAGATATCAGCATTGAAAAAAACTTGGCACAAATTTTCTTTACAGGCTCTAGACATAGAGATAAGATTAAATTGGAAATCCATAATATATAGGACATTTGTGAGAATAATTTGGGGGTTGAGAGTGACGGTCTTAGTTAGAATGACACGAGTAATATTTCCATTTGGCAGTTGCACAGTAACAGGATTAGCTAGATCCTCGTGAACATCAGAAAATAATCCCTTATTGCATGCAATATGGTCATTTGCTCTCAAGTCAATAATCCAGGCATTTCTTGATATAGTATCTATCAGACAATGAGAAATACCTGTAAAGCTGCTTCACCTTTTAGGAACCTCTAATTTTTGTAAAGCCTGCATCAATTGCTAATACTCTCCATGTGTGATGGGTTGATTTATATCTACCGATGTTGTAAGTTGGTAAGCTGCCGCTGAAATTTCCTTTCCCTTCCTTTTAGGTCTGCCATGTAGTTTCCAATAATTTTCAATTGTGTGGTGGGGCCGTTTGCAAAAATCACAAAATAAATTCCTTTTATTTTTAAAATTCAACCCATAAGTTCTCGGGAAATTAGGACTGTTGGATGCCTTTGATCCAAGAGCATCTCCACCATCGAGATCAGTAGGGTACCATGCACCTTTCGGACCGTCAGATCACTGGGCTTGATCTTGACTGTCCATCATAAAGCCTTTAAAAGGCCCCTTCAGCTCCACGAACCCTAGCGCCCCCTTTGGCTCCCCGAACCCTAGCAACATTGATTCTCTCCCTTTGGCTAGGGTTTTCTACCCCTTCTCGATTCTTGCTGCCAATGCTAGGGTTTTAGAGGTTTTACCGTCGGTCGTGGTGAGTTGCTGGTTTTCCTCTTGCACCGCAAGTTGAAAAATTCAGCCAAGGAGAGGAGCTGGTTCCATGGCCAGAATTTGCGATTTGAAGTGGAGGTAAGATTCATTGAGAATCAACAAAAAATGAGTGGCTTTCTCTCGGTCTTTCATTACCCTGTATTGTTGGAGGGTCGCCTCCGGTCCTTTGAGTCTCTCTTAAGCCACTTCCAGCTCATTCTAGAGAGCTAAAAGCTTGTTGAAGCATGTCATTACTGAATTGTTTCCCTGCTTCATTCTTTGAGGGCTTAGTGTAACGAAAAAATCTTTGTCGATCGAGTTTCTTGTACATCTCTCTAATATTCTCCCAATTTTTTTTTGAATCTTCTGTGGGAGGTAAACCTGCTGCGATTTCTAGACTGATACAATTGCCTATCCACGTTCTCACCAATTGGCTGCCTTTTTTCCACTGACGCCCCATTTTCTCGTCGATCGGAATCATAATAGTTCCGTTGATAAAGCCTTCTTTATCCTTTGTGATGAGGGCTCACCGAAACTCCCATGCCCAGCTCAAGTAATTTTCAAGTCCTGTGAGAGGGTGGCTGATGAGCCGCAACTCCGGCTTGTCGGAATTGGAGACATACATTGCGTCACCGGGTTCTAGGTGACCCATGGCGGCTGCCAAGGAGATCGGCAGGAAATCGGGTTGAAATCCCGGGTAGGGATTTGCTTGCTGACCGGATTGAAACTACCTCGAGTTCCCGCATTCGAATCACTTGACCCATTAAGGTTTTCGCCCACATTAGAAGACCCAATTGTTTCTGAATGGCTCGCCTCGCTTGCGGCTGGTGGGCCGTCTTGAATCTGGCCTCCATAAAATGGCATATTTGTGTTTGGCCCATAATATATAGGCATCGGTACCCACTGGTAGGAAGCCCTCGAAGAGGTCTGTCCCATATTGGGTTGCCATGAAAAAACTGCCCCATTGTGGGCTGATCAGTTTGACCTGTGATGTTTTGCACAAGATCTTGTGCTTCTGAGGTCACTGTATCCACATGTAAATGAGCTTGATAGTCGGCCATGATGATATAGCAAGCTCCCCTTTTTTCTTTTTCCTTTTTCTGTTTTAATATGATCTCTTCAAGGTGTTGATTCCTACACCGGAGTGCTAATGCCTTTTTGTAGGTTAGCTTGATTCTTCCGGCAGGCAATCGGAAAACCAGAAGAGAAGAAGCAAAGTGGAAGAGACGGATTACAAATGCGCAACCCGCTCTGATACCATGAAAGAAGATGCAAGAAAACGGAAAAGAAAGAAAGCGAAGGGGAATTTTTCTTTTGTATTTCTATATCTCTAAACACAATGTACAGAGTGTGTATTATAGTAAAAGTTGTATGTAGAGAAAAGGCAACAATATGATATACAAAATCAGATATGATATTAATTGATCTTGACTTATCCAATAATATCTTAATGATTCTTGTAAATATTCTTGCGTATCTTCAACAAAGTGCACCACGGCGAGAAGTGGCTCAAAATCGATCCCATTCCGAACGCCTTTTTGGTCAACACCGGTGATCATTAGAGGTACATACATAGAAATTCATGTTCCATCTTTCTAATCTCCCTCCTTGTCTTGCAAGAGAGGTCGGATTTGTTTTAATTCTTGGTGTGTACTGCGTGCCTTTGTTTATTCATGCACATACAATGTACGAGGAGGGGACATTGTTATATAATTAAGACCATAGTTCATATAGTTGTCCTATAAATTTGATAAAACACACTCTTTTCTATGTTTCTTTCACTGGATAATAATCAGTTAAAAAGTCAATACGGATCTTTGTGATAAACTGCCATTTTCCCCATTGAACCGATAATGCTTATTGGAACTCTTTTTTTTTTTTTCCTTTGACACTAATCAACTAAGCAAGATTATGAGCAATGGGAAATACAAGAGTGTTCTGCATTGAGCTGTCGTGAACAACAAGGCTACACGGAAATCGATTGTTCTATCTAAAGGACCATCGCCTGACACTGTCATCACACTAGCGGAGCAGCTGGTGGATGGTGAGAGCAACCGAGCTGTATGCATTGGGATGGAATACAAGGACTACCTGACTTCAACAGAGCAGCGTTCTCGATGGGAAATCGGGCTTGGATTGGGTAAAGATATGATTTCGTGCAGCCTCAATTGTTATAATAATGGATGTGTGACTGTGTTATGCTTCTAGATTGTTTGGACTCTTTGGATTGCAACCGTTGGAACATTTTAATATTATGTGATTCAAGGTGCAGGAACTGTCTAGCACTAACGTATGTAAGCTGGTCCTTTCTGTGATGTATCTTCTAGACATATAAATGGAAGTAATTAACTTCATAATGTCTGACTAAACACCATAAGTTTGTAGTCCTATAAATCATGATGGTTGCTCAGTATGAGCTAGCAAATTTGTCTGTTTAGATTTTCACCTAAAATGACCACTTCATTGGCTATAAATATCGAGTACTCGCCGCAACTCAGAGAACTTGCTTCTCGTATGATCTCCTCAAAGACAAAACTTACATGTTTAAGTTGAGACAATGCGCCCTTGACCCCAAGCATCAAAACTACAGAGGCTTTTTCAGCGTATGTTTAGGACAATTCTTGTGACATCCTGATTTTCTTATTATATTTTCGATTGAATGAGTTAAGCTTTTCATCAACACACCTATAGTATTTTTCCCCAAGCTGATTACTGACAGGATAACTAGTCTATCAAGTAAAGCCGTTAAGGAATCTAAACGCAATAGACTTGAGAATTCGACTAGAATTCGACCGCTCAACCGTGCTAATCTGCAAGGGTCAATACGACACTATCAAAATCGATCAGAGACCGGAGATAAGTCGATTCAATAGAGATATTTGATTAGTGTGTGGATGATTCAATCTAATTGCAAAATTCTCGTCGAACAACACTAGACCGAGTTTTCTATCATTTTTGTAGCATGTGCCCGTATTTGAAATCTCGAGATTTTTACGACAATCGAGAGTCACCAATGAGTCAAAGATGCACAATGTGGCTAGAAAATAATTGATCACAGGTCAATTGCACCGTAAAATTTCCTCAAAGCTACCCGATAGGCTAGGTCACGCTAAAATCGCGCCAAGTTGAAATTAACCACGTAATTTAACCCGATTTTAGAAATTGAAAGTTTTGTTATGTCACGATTTATTTTAGGAACGTCGACTCATCCTCTAAAGATTTTTCGACGAACTTGAATTTTTGGCAGAAAATTCAAAATTCAGCAATTCAAGTTGAGAAAATTGAAAGACCACTTTTAAGTGGGTTTCTGACCTTCAATGTGGAATGATGGGTGAAGGGAAATACAATGGATTATTTTAGGCCTTACCATTGGTACGTGAGGCCATCAAATTGTAAATTCTTAAGGTGGAATTTAGTGCAAAGGGCTGCAAATTCGGAGGACCAAGCAATAAGGAAAATTCCACCATCAATTGAGTCTTGGTTGTGGAAATTAAAGTTATATTTTGATTGGTGGAACTGTTGGAGAAATCTTTCCAGAATATTTTGAAGCTGACAAAACATTTCTATCGGTCTAAGTCTGGATATCGATAGTTAAAGTCTCAAGATTTTATAGTCTCAAGACTCTGTTATCTCAAGACTCAAGACTCAAGACTCAAGACTCAAGACTCAAAGTTATTCTCACTGACAGTCTTTCTAATCCGGTGTTGAAGGAAATCCAAAGTCGAGGTTTATGATTGAGGATTTGATCCTATCCTCTGGATAGATTCTTTGGTTGGATAATCATTTCGGATTCTTTATATCTTATCTAAGAACGATTGAAGATCCGATGGTCGACGAAATAATCTTGGATTATTCTATTCTTGGAAACCGAGATCCGATTGTATGGGCGAACGGGATTGATGGGCTATCATCAATTCCTTATATAGCTCGGATGATCTTCTTGATTGATTCCGTCCAACGGGTAGATTGGAGGAATTCCTTTGGTAAGTGCCAACGGCTATGATGGCATGAAGGAGTATAAAGGAAGACGTTCTAGTTGTTTTAAGTGTGTGATCGATAGAAAAATTCCAGAGTACGAAGATCCTTTGATTGTTAGTTGAGGCGAGCGAAATTGTATACTTGAGAGTGTTTATACTTGGTGACGCCTTGAGCAAGTGTGGTAGATCATCTACACCTAGAAATCAAGGAAGATCAACAACGTAACAACTCTTTGATCATAGTGGAATCCAGCCAATCGGTGTCGGTGCGAAAAAAGTGGACGTAGGCTTGAATCAAGCCGAACCACTATAAACGAGTGTTCAATTCTCTCTTTCCCTTACTCGGTCTTGCGATTGAATTTTCAACTGTTGCAAAGTCTCTAATTGTTTAAGTATCGTGCAAACATCGAGAAATTTTTGTGTATACCTATTCACCCCCTCTAGGTACTCGTACTAGCTATCTCAATTGGTATCGAGCCTGTGTTCTTACTTTGTTTGAAGTGTTTTACTTGAGTAAAAGATCCATGGCTAGTATGCTAGCACTTTGGGCGATGGAGGGGCAAAGCAATACCCAGACCTCCCTACTTCGATGGAAAGGATTACAACATCCGGAAGAACAAGATGAAAGCTTTCCTACGATCAAAGGATCCTCGGAATGGGACGTAGTGGAAAAAGGAATCACTATTGCTGCTGCATCAAACACTGAAAGAGGAAAAGAAACCGTTGAAACCAGCGGAATGTCTCAAGAAGAAATAAACAAGAGACAAGCACTTGATGCTAAAGCAATTTATTCTTTATATTGTGCTTTGTCACCAACTGAATATAACAGAATATCTTCTTGTGTCACAGCAAAAGAAGTGCAGGACAGGTTACATATCACTTATGAAGGAACGGTCGAGTGAAGGAGACCCGGAATTAACATTCTTCTTGGTCAATATGAATCCTTCAAAATGAAACCAGGAGAATCTATAAGCCGACATGTTTAGTCGTTTTACGATATTGTCAATGGTCTTGAGAACCAAGGACAAAAAATTTCTGATCCCATGAAGGTGAACAAGCTTCTACGTGGACTCTCAAGGATTGGAATCATATAAAGACTTCAATAAGAGAGACGCAAAGAATCATGCCATTATCGTAGACGGGCGATTGGAACTCTTCGGTCTTACGAAGTGGAACGAATTAATGAAGACGAAGATCCAAGAGGTAAGAAATCTATTGCACTTTGAAATCAAATGATGATTCGATGATGCAGATTCTGAAGATGATATGAATGATGAGGAGCTCGCCCTCATGATAAGAAGATTCAGAAAACTGAATAGAAAAGGCAGAAGGTTTATCCCAAAGAAACAAAGTTCTCGAGACAGCAGACCAAGTCTGTGATGATGAGGAACCAAACAAAGAAGTAGTTTGCTTCGAATGTAAAAAGAAGGGACACATCGGACCCAACCTTGTCCTCTTCTGAAAAGAAAAGAGGAAAAGCTGAGAAATTTCGAAAAGCTCTTAAAGCCGAAACACGGAGCGATACGAGTGTGAAGAGAGTGATGAGGAATATGCCAACTGTGTCTAATGGCGCAATCGGACTCGAGACTACGGATCGGACTCGGACAGTGAATTTGAGGTAAGCAATTATAAAATCCCTGTCAAAGTCTCTAAATATATTAATGAGTTATGTTTTAGTCTTAAGACTTCTCTTAAAAGGATTTCCGAACTTAAAAAGGAAAACTCAGTTTTAAAACAAAAAGGAAATCATTTTAGAAGAAAAGGTAAAAAATTTAGACTTGAATGTTTCTACTCTTAAAGAGAGTGAAGACAATCTTTCAAAAGAAAATGCTTTCTTAAAAACTGATTTATCAAATATTTCAAAGAAATTTTCAATAGGGTCCGAAAAACTTGAAAAAGTTCTTTCAATCCAAAGACCTTACTTTAATAAGTCGGGTCTAGGTATGACAGAAGAAACAATCCCTTTGATTGATTTTCCGAGAAAGTAAAAGAAAGAATTAAGAAAAGACCATCGAAAGAGGCTTATAAAAATCATTTCAAAAGAGTTTTTGTAAAGCACGTAGGTCGAAATGCTTTAAGGTGTTCTAAGTGTAACAGTCGGGATCATTTTGAAAAAGAGTGTCCTATGGTTTGGAAGCTTGTGAAGAGAGTATGGCCTAATAATGCTTATCCTACTAACATGAAAGGACCCAAGAAAATTTGGGTACCAAAGAAAGCTTGAGACTCTTTTTTTGAATGCGGTCTCTGTCAAAAAGAAGGTAAAGTGGTATCTTGACAGCGGATGCTCAAGACACATGACAGGAGACTCGAGTGTTTCATAAAGCTTATTAAAGTGAATGGTGGAAAAGTTTCATTCGGAGGAAATAGCAAAGGAAGTATTGTGGGATTCGGATTGCGAAAATTGGAAATCTCACAATAAGCAATGTCTCTCTAGTGGAAGGACTCAACTACAATCTACTCAGCATTAGCCAATTGTGTGATACTGGTTACAAGATCTTCTTTCAAGAAGGCATTTGTTCTGGAATTAGCAAAGATTCGACTCGATCTTTCATGGGTCGAAGGCATGGAAACATCTACCTCCTTGATGTAAAGCCAAATGAAGAACAATGCTTAATTTCAATTCAAGATGAAGCAATTCTATGGCATAGAAAGCTTGGCCATATCAACAAGAAGCAATTAGCCAAAATCTCTTCAAAGCAGCTTGTTAGAGTCTACCTAAACGCCATACCAAAAGTCGACTTATGTACTCCATGCATTAAGGAAAGCAGGTAAAAATTCATTTAAACAAATAAATCATGTATCTACTAATCATGTAATACGGTTGCTTCATATGGATCTCTTCGGACCAACAAGAACCCGAGCATTGGAGGTAAGAAATATTGTCTAGTAATTGTAGATGATTACTCTCGTTTTACACAGGTATATTTTCTAGCAAACAAATCGAAACCTTTTCGTACTTTGAAAAGTTTGCTAAAAAGGTTCAAAATGAAAAAGGATGTGCTATTTCTAGTATAAGAACGAGATCATGGAAGTGAATTTGAAAATCAAGATTTTACGAGATTACGTGATAAATGCGGTGTTAATCACATGTTCTCCTCTCCGTATACTCCCGAGCAAAATGGAGTTGTGGAAAGAAAGAATAGATCTCTTCAAGAAATGGCTAGAACACTTTTAATTGAAAGTAAAATTTCTTCACGATTTTGGGCTGAAGCTGTTTCAACTGCTTGCTATATTATAAATAGAGTCTTTTAAGACCTATTCTTGATAAAACCCCTATGAATTGTTCAAAGGTAAGAAGCCTATTGTTTCATACTTTCATGTGTTCGGTTGCAAATGCTTTATTTTGAAAAATGCAAATGATCGAGTTGGTAAGTTTGAAGAAAGATCGGATGAAGGCATCTTCCTTGGATATTCTACATCAAGCAAAGCCTACGAGTCTACAACAAAAAAAGCCGATCTGTGGAAGAATCAATGAATGTCAAATTCCAAGACTCGGTGCAAGATGAATCCGGCCCGGACTCGGTACGATGAGACTGAATCCGCTCTAGATCTTCAAATGTCTACATCTCAAGAAGCATCTCGGATTACTGGAAGTCCATCATCAAGACGATCATGGAGAATCAAATAAAGAAAGAGATCATCAACACAGTAGCTTGGAAACACAAATCCAGTCATCCCAAAGATCTTATTATTGGCGAACTTAATGAAGGAATCCGCACCCCAGATCAAAAAGGCATGAAGAATCTAGTCTTTGTGGCTCTCATCTCTGAAATTGAACCAAAAAGCATAGAAGAAGCTTTATCGATGAAAGCTGGATCGAAGCTATGCAAGAAGAGCTTAGACAGTTCAACATCAATGATGTCAGGAATTGACATCTAAACCAAAAGGTAAAACATTATTGGAACCAAATGGGTATTCGGGAACAAAATGAACGAAAAAGGAAAAGTCGTACGAAACAAAGCAAGGCTCGTGGCCAAAGGGTATACGCAAGAAGAAGGAATAGACTATGACGAGACTTACGCACCCGTTGCAAGGTTAGAAGCTATTCGTCTATTACTTGCGTTTGCTTGTTACAAAAATTTCAGGTTATTCCAAATGGACGTCAAAAGTGCTTTCCTAAATGGATTTATCCATGAGGAAGTTTATGTGGAACAACCTTTGGATTTGAAGACCCAAAGAAGCCCAGGACTCGGTCTTGGGCGAAAAGGCTCTGTATGGTCTAAAGCAAGCACCTCGAGCTTGGTACGACAGATTAAGTAAGTTTTTATTACAAAATGGTTTTGTCAAAGGTAAAGTAGATACTACTTTGTTTATCAAAAAGGAAAACAAAAACTTTTTACTTGTTCAAATATATGTTGATGACATTATTTTGGATCTTCTAATGAAAGTCTTTGCAAGAAATTTTCTAAGTCTATGCGGGATGAATTTGAAATGAGTATGATGGGAGAATTAACATTCTTTCTTGGACTCCAAGTGAAACAAATGAAGGAAGGAACTTTCATCCATCAAGAAAAATATGCGAATGATCTTGTCAAAAGGTTTGGATTGGAAAAATGCAAAAAGATCGACATACCAATGTCATGTTCTCGAGAAGATAGACAAGGATGAAGAAGGGAAGAAAATAGATCAAAAGCTGTACGAAGCATGATCGGTTCACTTCTTTATCTTACTTCTAGACACGATATTTTGTTCGGTGTTTGTATCGTGCTAGGTTTCAATCGGATCCTAGAGAATCACATCTCGGTGCCGTGAAACGAATTATCAAATACGTTGCTTCATCTTCAAGCATCGGTCTTTGGTATCCAAAGAAGGGAGACTTTAATCTTCTAGGATACTCGGATGCGGATCGGCCGGTTGCGAGAATCGATAGAAAGAGCACTTACGGAACTTGTCAACTACTTGGAAACGAACGGTGTCTTGGTTTTCAAGGAAACAAAGCACTGTAGCTCTTTCAACAACAGAAGCGAGTATGTAGCTCTTGGAAGGCTGCTGTTCGCAAATTCTATGGATAAAACAACAGCTACAAGACTTTGGCATTGAAGACTCATGCACGAAAATCGGATGTGACAACACCGGTGCTATAAATCTCACCAAAAATCCAATCCTTCATTCAAGAGCAAAGCATATTGAGATTCGACATCACTTTATTAGAGATCATATTCAAAATGGAGAAATCTCGATCCAATTTGTTGATTCAAAAAGTCAACTAGCGAGACATATTCACAAAGCCTTTGGAGAAGAATCGGTTTGACTTTATCCGCTCAAGACTCAACATTTTGAAGCTTGAAGAAGTTAAAGTCTAGAGACTCACCAACTCTAAAGACTACGATCTCTTAGACTCTAAGTCCCGAGACTCGGACATTCGTGGATAAAGGCGTAAGTTGTATTTCTTCTAAAAGGTACTAATTGTCATTTAGTCGAAAAGGTACGATCTTTTGTTTAATAATTTTGGCAGTTATAGATTTTGAAAAGAAGTAATCGTTCACTTTCCATTGCACCGATTGAACTTCCCTTTTCAAAAACTAAGTTATATATACGATTTTTCCCCAAATCTTCAAAACCCTAAAAAGCACTCTTCTCTCTATCTTTTTCTACTCTTTGTTCATCGTCGAGAAAGTGGTCATTTTTCTTGGGAAAGCAAGTGAAGGAATCCTCCAATAGACAAAGAAAGATGTCGTCTTCAAGGAAATCATCAAGAATCGCGAACGGGGACCACAAAGAATGAAGAAGGGACCGACTCATTTCGATCTCACCGAGGAAGAAGACTTATCGGTCGGCGACAAAGTCCGATTCGCTCTCCTCCACGTCATTCAGCATCTCACCGCCCCACAAAGTGAAAGTCATAATCTGGAAGAAGAGATAATCGAGGATGCCGACCCGAGTAAGAGTTCAAAAGCCTTCCTTTTTGTATAAACTTTATTGTGCATTGAAAAGCACGGGTACTCCATTGAACTACATAGATGACTTCCTTAAGGACAAAAATTATGGGAATGAGTATCTTTTACGAAGAAAATGGAGGAATGGGGAATTGCCCCAAAAGGAAAAGCGAGAGGAAGCTCTTGCGAACATTCCAAGAGATCCTCGTATGCCGGACAAAATCGATTGACGCGAATGATGATGACAAAATGTTCCTTGAATTTGAACCTAGAATGGGTGTGGCGGCAAGGCGAAAGGAAATCGGATGGATTTGTTTAAATCCAAGGATCAAGAAAAAGTGTATTACGATCTGTTGAAAAGAGGGGTAATCAACCTAGAAGTGTCGATTTTGACTTCCCGGATTCCATCAACTTGAACCTAAGAGAGAAGTTGAATTTGCTTCAACTTGAGACTTTACGCTCGACTCTACGAGACGGGTATGATCATCCGATTTGCTTATTTCTATTCAAATCTTAGCTTTTTGGATGCGAATAGAATTTCATTCGATGTTCGAGACAAAGTCTATGTGGTAGATGTGAATATGTTGGCGGACATAGTTGGAGTTGAACGGGGACGCTATCTCCCAATTAAAGTCTCACCTGCTCAAACTACTCTGGATCTTGTCAAAGATAGGGATGTAGATAAGAAAATTATCTATTCGGAATGAACGCTATCAACATTGTGCTTCACAAGATTGTGATCAATTGTCTAAGACCTAAGTCTACTTCAAAGACTTAAATGTCTCTTTACGAAGCAAAGTTGATGTATGCGATCAACTCGGGACGGAAGTTCTCTCTCCCGCACACTATTCTTTTCCATATGTACGTAAGCGTGTCAAAAGACAAAGGACAATTGCCTTATCTGGTGCAGTGACCAAGATCTTCAGACATCTGAATATTGAACTGCCACATACTTTTTGTGTTCGGCCGTGTGATAAGATGGTGGTAGGGTTGAAAATGTTAATGAAGATGCGTCTGCAAGAACTTTCTAAGGCAATGGAGAAATTCAAAGTGAAATCTCCAGTCGATCTGCTTCAAAAGGAAAAGGAAAGAAGGCATTTAGTGCTTCTTCGAAAAAGAGGAAAAGAATTCTTATCTGGAGGATGAGGATGAAGATGAAGATGATGAAGATCCCACTATTCCAGCACCGACAAGAACAAGACGTTACGTGCGGAAGCGAGAGAAGAAGAAGAACGAGAGAGAGAAGGAGAAAGAAGTTGAGGAAGAAAAAGAAGAAGTAAAAGATCGAGTCTGCGTAAATGCGGAGAGAAGGAAATCAAGAGATTGATCATCACTCTTCCCCTTTCGATGTCCTAGAGACGGGGGAGTTAGCGAGCAAGAGAGGTCTCCACCTCATGCTGCTTGAAGATCAAAGAAAATCTCCAAAAGACCCGGAAAAGCTCGGGTCTCTCAATTGCCTGAAGAAGATGATACGACGATTCCAAATCTGCAAGACCGTTCGGAAGCGCCATCGTACGCACACACACCATCCGAGAAAGCCAATGCCGGTACACGGACGGATGATTACGCAGATCTTCGTAGTATCATGAATATTCTTAAAATGCGTAACTGAGATATATATTCGGATTGTGAAATCCAAGTCTTGAAGCATCTTTGGACAAGCATCTTCGATCTCTGGAAGAAAAATACAAAGACCTCTCTCTACAACTTCAAGCCAATGCCAAGAGAGAAGAGGTAGCTCATCTGCGAGAAGATCCGAAGAAGCTCGAAGGAGTAGTCCAGTCCATTGGGGATTTCCGGATCGTGCGCATTCCCAAGCGGACATGACTCCTTTCTCACCCTCTTTTTAATGATGACAAAAGGGGAGAACCAATTTGAACAAACATTATTTATTTGACTTTTTGTGGTTATGTTTATTTTTGAGTATGACTTGAGAACTTGAACTTGAGTGTTAGACTTTGAATTGGTTGTGGATTTTGATGCTTGACTTTGTTGCATTTATATCAAGTATTGTTACATGGTATTACTCATGAAAGACTAACCAATTTGCTGTGGATGCAGAGTCTGGTTGTTTATTAATCTTTATGAGTTAGCCATATTGCTTGAGAAATGTTTTTGCAGGTCAAAGTTGTTCAAATCTTCAAGAAAGTTTTGTCACCATCAAAAAGGGGAGATTGTTGGAGAAATCTTTCCAGAATATTTTGAAGCGACAAAACATTTCTATCGAGTCTAAGTCTGGATATCGATAGTTAAAGTCTCAAGACTTTATAGTCTCAAGACTCTGTTATCTCAAGACTCAAGACTCAAGACTCAAGACTCAAAGTTATTCTCACTGACAGTCTTTCTAATCCAGTGTTGAAGGAAATCCAAAGTCGAGGTTTATGATTGAGGATTTGATCCTATCCTCAGGATAGATTCTTTGGTTGGATAATCATTTCGGATTCTTTATATCTTATCTAAGAACGATTGAAGATCCGATGGTCGACAAATAATCTTGGATTATTCTATTCTTGAAACCGAGATCTGATTGTATGGGCGAACGAGTTGATGGGCTATCATCGATTCCTTATATAGCTCGGATGATCTTCTTGATTGATTCCGTCCAACGGGTAGATTGGAGGAATTCCTTTGGTAAGTGCCAACGGCTATGATGGCATGAAGGAGTATAAAAGGAAGACGTTCTAGTTGTTTTAAGTGTGTGATCGATAGAAAAATTCCAGTGTCCGAGATCCTTTGATTGTTAGTTGAGGCGAGCGAAATTGTATGCGAGTGTTTATACTTGGTGACGCCTTGAGCAAGTGTGGTAGATCATCTACACCTAGAAATCAAGGAAGATCAACAACGTAACAACTCTTTGATCATAGTGGAATCCAGCCAATCGGCTGTCGGTGCGAAAGAGTGGACGTAGGCTTGAATCAAGCCGAACCACTATAAGCGAGTGTTCAATTCTCTCTTTCCCTTACTCGAGTCTTGCGATTGAATTTTCAACTTTGCAAAGTCTCTAATTGTTTAAGTATCGTGCAAACATCGAGAAATTTTTGTGTATACCTATTCACCCCCTCTAGGTACTCGTACTAGCTATCTCGGGAACACTTGACTACAAGTGGGCCAAGGAATTCCATGACCACAGGGACTTTGAGGCATGGCATTGAAGAGGTAGGATCCCCTTGGCCTTGACTTCTCCTTCTCCCCCATCGTGCGCGCCTCCTTCTCCCCCTTCCCCGACCAACTCATCTCTCTTTCTCTCTTTCCTTTTCTTTTCCTTTCCTTTTCTTTTCTTCCCGCCAGCCTTCTTTTCTTCTCCTTGTTCTTGCTGCTTCAACGGTGCCTCTGTTAGCCGACCAAACAAGCACGCCAAAAAAGAACCGAAACTTTATTTTGTGCTGCTTGTTCTTAACCAGCAAGCCACCAACCGGTAAACCTCTTCTCCTCATGTTCTGGTTTTCCCTTTCCTCTCACCTAGCCATTGCACGCCCTCACCCACCTGCAGCTCGTCACCCCCTAGCTCCAGCACACCCCCTCCACTTTTCCTCTAGAGATTCTGCTCCTCTGCACCCGGTTGCTGCCGCCATCCCTCCACCTTTCCTCCACCACAGCCGACTATCAACCCTCCCCCTATTTCGGTCCACCAACCTCCCTATCACCAACAGCCCATTCGCCTCTGTTGCTGCTCCATCGTCGGGACTCCAGCAGCTCTGGTCTAGCCATCTGAACAGCCACTAGCTCCCGCCAAGCCGCCATCTCGCCCCCACTGCCCCCAAGAGGTGTCCAACCAACTTTGACCAGTAGGGAGAACCGCCTCTCAGCCTTGAGCCAAGACCTTTGGGGAGCTTTTCTAGGCCAACCAGACCTCCCTTAGTGTCACTCGAGACCCATGGTTTGCTTGCCATTGCACCGCCGTCGCCGTGAACTCTTTAGTTCACTAATTGAGTGAGTTAGCCTCCTAAACTTTGCTTAGGGGTTAATTACACCTATTATGAGTTAGTTTAGGCTTAAATATGTTTAGTGATTAGTTTAGTTAGAGTAAATATTAGTTAGTTAAGTTAGTTGAGTGAACTAGGTGGTTAGTTTAGTTAGTTGATTTAGCTAGGCTATTTAGTTAGGGATTTATGTTTTATTATTATCTAGAATGGTTGGTTTAGGGAGTTAATCTAGTAGATTAATTAGTTAGTGTACTTAGGTAATTAGTTAAGATTATGATCAATTTAAATTGGTAGTTTAATTTGATAAATGTTAATTAATTAGATAATTAATTTAAATAATTTAATTATAATTTAATTAATTATTTAATATTCCAGAAATTTTATCGGGATAGTCGGTGACCGGAATTTCGTGCTGATTGTAGTAATGTGCTTAGTTTATGCAATCGATTATTAAATTGTGCAATTGAGTGATGCTTGTAAAATTTTGGTATTTAATTAGAAAAATATCAAGTGTTGGTTTTTTACGCCGAAAATGTTTTTAAATACTATATAAAACAGTGGGATTTTAAAAGGAAAGATATCAATTCTTCTAGTTCGATCTGACCATATACCCACACACGATTATTTTAGCGTGTGTTTTTAATAAGAACAAAATGGGCCAAGTTCACTATTTTAATTGAAACAATTGAGTGCAATGCATGGTGTCTTGGCTAGGTTTGGATGAGTGCATGAATGATGTGAGAACCTGTCACGAGCCTCTAGGGCTAGACAATGCTCCTTCAAGAATGCCCTAAGTCAATGGATGCCGATCGCAATGGAGGCTAGGCCGATGCTCCTTTAAGGAATGACATCTAGGTGTAGACGTTGCCGTGCTCGATGGTGTGAGACAACACCCGGCTATATCGGAAAACTGCTGACTATTGAGTCGACCATGACTGGTGGGTCGTAATCAATTGGAATGCATGAATGGTTGAAACTGAAGTACCTGATTATGAGATAAAATTATGTAGCACGGTATGAGACGTGTTATAACGATTTGGCTTTATAATCAGGACCCCTGTAATGGTTGATAATATAAGTTGAGACGTCCCGATTGATGAGTGATTTTTATTGTAATTATATGTGCTACGAAATGTACTGATGTGCAGGAATGGACTGAGGCGAGGTAAGTCTTATGTGATAAGTGGTTAGACTACCCTTTGGCGTATTTCTCTTCTAATTGGGGTTTACGGTGTAAACTCGCTGAAACGTTGTCCCATCCCGTCATGGGCTCAATCTTTTCAGGTCCATAGATAGCGGTGAGGCTGGATCGTTTTAGGTGGCCTTGGGAGGCTGAGACTTAGCGTACCGTACTCCCTATCCACGAGAATCCCAACTGGACCCGTGAGTTCATGGTTACTACTATTTGGGTCGATGAGGGCCCACCTCAATTGGTCCCTCATAGATTCAAGGCGTGGTTCCACCATGGGCCCAATGGTGTTCGAGAGGGCCCCCTAGATGGCTTTGACAGACCTACCGTCGAGGACGAGTATTTTGTGGATCTTGACTCAGTACATGACGCCGACCTCACAGTTGAGATCGAGGTGTACCAGGGACCCAAGGGTGAGGATCCTCCAGTAGAGGTAGTTGAGCCTCTGGAGACCGACACCCCTAACGATGTCTTGATAGACCTGGAGCCCAGGTAGATAGGGTCCGGGATAGGGTAGTTTGGTAGTTACTTTTTGGTGTAGACCGTTGTATATAAACTCAATTTGTTTATAAAGTGTGACTTTTGTGATGTTGCTATCCTGCTTTTTATCCCATGTTGAGTGTTGTCTGAGGTTTATTCTATGCTTTCGTATGTGCATAATCGATTGGGTTGGTGACGCGTCCTGGGACGTCGCAAGTTTTATTGACCACCTAGTGATGTGCGAACGCTCGAGGTTCGGGGCGTGACAATTCTGAAGCCTCGGTTTCTTTTGGTTTTCACAGTTTGGACTAAAGCACCGGAATGATTAAATAGAATGATTAGTTCTCGAAGCAAATGAAGCATAATTCAGATGTCCTACTCAAGAATTCACTATGTTCGGTCAAACTTTTTAGTCTCTTTGGCTACATTTGGTCATCGGGATAATAATCATGATAGGATAGGATAAAGTAGGATATTAAATCCTCTGGATAACAAAGGCGGACATATCTAATCCTATCAAATGTTTGGCGCACTTCAGGATAAGATTAAAAAATAAATATGATATTCAATTAAATTATAAAATTAAAAATTAGAAAATTCAACTGATTAAAGGCCATGAAAAACCCTAGATCTAGGAATTGTGGTCACCTCCACAGTGGCCACCATTGAAAATGGTGAGAACCAATATCGTCGTGCAACGGTGACACAAATCGGTAAATCTTAGACTACGATAGAGAGGGTGGGTGGGGAACTTTAGGTGACCACTAGAGTAGTCTTTGCATTGCCTCAAATCGATTGAGGTCCCAAGTTGTCAATGATACCAAAGATTTACAGCTGCTTTATCACCATCACCATCTTCCCTTCTTCCCTTGTGACGTCCAACGTAATCCTTGCAGGTGGAGCCAAAGTTCCAGCCACCGATGTTTGAGGTGGCATAAGCAATGCTTCAATTAGTTCCACAGATGCCTATGAGAAAACTTCTGCCCTATTCGTCTCAAAAAGCCACTTTTGTTCATCAGATTCAGCAAGTCCATGATCCAAAGGAAGGGGCACTCAATTGCTAGCGTACGAGAAGCGAAGATGGGAGAAGAAGTGGAACAAGAGGGCTGACAATGAATCGGAGAGGCGGAGGCATCCATTTGACATAGATGCTTATAATATATTCTCTTTTTTGTTAAGTTATTTCTTTCCTTAAAAAAAATTCTTATCCAATCCGAGCTTATCCCACCCCCTCCCTCGGATTTTTTATTCGCCGTTTTATCCGGATGTATCCGGGTATATCCGATCCGGTGGACATTCCCAAACATCGGATAGGATAACTATCTAGACTCAAATGCAGCCTTTGTGTTTGGTTCCCTTTCCCCTCATTACATCGGAAAACATCTTGGCGAACCCAAGTCCAATATCTTCAGATCATATTGGGAAATGAAGTCATTTTCCTTCTTGCTGTCTTAGGTGCATCTCAGCTAAATGATGTCGCTATAGTGCAGGCTGTCATTGGATGGACATGGAAATTTTGAAATAGTAGAAAGAAGAAACAGCTGTACAAACTTTGACAGAGCAAAGGTTTAGTACTGGATGCTGAATACGCTTGCAGTTAGAGCTACCTTTTCACTTCTGTAGCTGTTTTCTAAACTAAGACGAGCTTCCCTAATTGTATGTTCGTCAATTCAAACTGAAGCAGACATTAATTTATCAAATATTCTTTTATTAATGTGAGTTTATTTCATCAACGTCACGGGTATTCGAGTAAGGTATTCAAGGGGTTCTTTGCTATAAAATCATAACAAAAAAATACCCAGAAAGTTTTCGTTTTCTGACTAGCATCCCCTGAATTTTGGAAGAATAAAAGGTGCAATCTTCCGTATGCCCCTGTAAGGCTGTAACGTCTTGCAATTCTAGATTAAGAGATTACCCTCAATACGAACGCCACGATCCTCTCATATTCATGTAAGATTAATACATACAATATTGTAACTACAGATATATCACTGAGGCTGTACATCTGAAATAGTCATTTCGTTGGCTGAATATTGTTGGTGCTTGCCACCGCTTGAAGAACTGGCTTCCGATACGGACTCCTCGCTGAAAAAACCGGGCTGTTTAGGATGAGGCAATGCGCTCTCACTGCCCAGCATCATAACCACGGACGACATCTCCGGCCTATCTCTCGAATTTTGTTGGACGCACAACAGAGCCATATGGATCGATCGTAAAACTTCCGCAGGATTGAATGTGGATGTGATCGATGGATCAACCAGCTTCATAGGCTTTCGATCTCTGAACAGTGTCCAGGCCTGCAAGATTGTTTCAGTCATCTAGAATAAGACTAGAAACTAACCTGAAGATAATAAAACAAAAAGATCTGATGACTTACAAATCCGAGAAGGCTTAAATGGTTGTCAGGATGATTAAAGCCTCGATTTCTTTGCCCACTCACGATTTCCAGCACTACGACACCAAAACTGAATACATCCGATTTTATCGAATATAACCCATGGATAGCATACTCTGGTGATATGTAACCGCTATGCAAAAAAGCCATTGAAAAGAGCGATTAGTTTTTGAAGCAAATGGACCAGATCCAGTGAAGATCACTTGTTGAGAGTACTCACTACGTTCCCACCACTCTCTTTGTATTCGCTTCGCTATCATTACCTCCGAAACTCCTCGCCAAACCAAAGTCTGATATCTTTGGATTCATTTCGTTGTCGAGCAGGATGTTTTCAGCTTTCAGATCTCGATGAATTATTCTTAATCTTGAGTCTCGGTGAAGGTATAGGAGCCCTGAGGCTATGCCGTTGATGATAGAGAAGCGCCTAGGCCAATCCAGTAAAACACCCTTCTCTTGATCTGCCAAATTTTAGGCCTCATGAGTAATTAAATGGAAGCTTCTTCACTCCTTTTCTATGACAAAAGAAATGAAAATGTAGGGACTTGAGCGAAGCGAACCAAAAATGAAACAATCCAAGCTCCGGTTGGGCAAGAACTCATAGATCAACATCATTTCATCTACTTGAACGCAGCATCCCAGAATCTTGACGAGGTTTCGGTGTTGAAGTTTGGCGATGTAGACGACTTCGTTTTTGAACTCATCCTGTCCCTGCCTAGAGTTTTCCGACAGCCTCTTCACAGCAATTTCTTGGCCATTCCTCAGAACACCCTAAAAGATAGAGCCGTTTTTTTAATTCCTTCATTTCGTTGTGAATTTGGATATGGACGAGCAGATCTAGAATTCTGAAAAACCAAGAACAGTAACCTTATAGACAGCTCCAAAACCTCCCTCTCCGAGTTTGTTGTCTTCAGAGAAGTTATTCGTAGCGTTCACTATGGTTGTCAGGTCGAACATAGGTAAGTCTAGATCTTCACCATGGTTTTGATGGCAGCATCTAAAGATTTGTCCTGCAAGTAGGAATTAAAGTGAGTAAATTCATCATATAAAGAGAACTCATAATTGAGTTTTAAAAATCCCAAAACAGAATCCAAAGCAACAAACATTTGGTTCATTCATTTTCAGGCCACTTGGTTCATTGATATTTCCAGAGAGAGATGATCTGATGAAACTTTGCATTTGATGCAGAGCAGCAACATTTAAAACCTATGCTAACAAGAGTGAAAAATGACTTGTGTATCAAGAAAGACATCTTGCTTGGAAGATAAAATGACTTTACCATCTCTCCTATACTTTATGAAAACAGCCATGATGCCGAGAAGAAGCACCGCGGACAGCACGGTGCTGACAATGATGCCTGTGCTTTTCCTTGTGCCAGTATTTCCGCTCGAACTCCCACCTTGATACACATTAGAACGAATTGAAAATAGAAGTTACAAAGAATCCGATAGTTATTTCGTACTCATTCTCTTCCTCGTGTCATCTGGTCGAAAATAACTCAGGGTTTGAACACATACCGACTTCTGATGCGGCCATCCTTACGTAAATATCCTGGCCGTTCTCATTGAACTGTCTAATATCCATCAGGTCACCGAACCAAAGCAAGCATCCGCTTCCTTGCCCTCTAATATCCAAGTTTGAATAAGCCGTGCACGAGCAGTTCCTCAAGCATGTCTGCTCGCATTCTTGAAGGTTCATACTCACGTTGAACCACGATTGCCTGGTGTCGGGCAACTTCACTTCGGTGTACTTCAGAAACTTGTCTCCTCCCAGGCAATCCAGTTCCGTCCTCCGGACACAACCGTTTGACCAATCCCCGAATTCCCAGGCGCTCGGGTATTTGGGCATGAAGCCTGTTAAGCACACGCATTTTGGAGAGCTAGCAATGTCACAGTTCCCATTCCCTCCGCATAATGCATAAGTGTCACAGTCGTCCGTTTGAGCAGACGAATACAGTATCCAATCGTGTGTCCGATCTACCCAACTGAAGTGCTGAGCAATCCCATTCTCGTTTAAAACGAGCATCGATGGGACGGAACTGTTCAGAATATTGAAGTAATAGTAAATTTCGTTTTGGTTGAAGACGAAGCCAAAGCTATAAACAGGATTCAGGCTCAACTGAGGGAACCCGCTAAACCGAAGGCCGTTCCAAGGTCCTGACCTGAACTGCACTACCGATCTGTTTCTCACGATCAGCTGCGGATATCCCGAAGAATCGAGCCTATATGTGAAATCACCAAGTGAAGGGTCGTCCACGCTTTTCCACGAGGTCAGGTACCGGTCCAGACCTTTTGCTCGATCTATACCAAACTTCATGCCAGCCAGAAACGAATCACAAGGGTGATCAAAACTCTGCCAAATTGCATCACCCAAGTCATTGTCGTTTCCTTCTTTTATGACGAAATTGGCGGAATCCAAAAGCTGCGCAATCGGATTCTGGGCAGATCTTGACACGTTGGAGGACCAAACGACCCCATTGTTGTGGTTCAGGAGAGTGAGTACACCCTGAGGAGTGAGCTTTAGGACTCCTGAAGAATCATTCAGGGGATTCTCTCGGTTTGCGACCCAAATCACCCTCCCGGCCGATAGCTTCTTGTACCATACGCCCACGTACCGGTTCTTGGAGCTGCCGGGGCTGAAGAATCCTAGCTCGAAGTTCCCGCCAGGAGAGACTATCGTTTGGCCATCTGTGATGTTCTGGCCAGCTGAAATGGAGTCCGATGCATAGCTTATCTGCAACACCAGGGACATGAAGCACAAGCTGCGTAGAAGAATTGGAAAGCATGACTCCATAGATGCTGTTCAGCTAATGCTATACTGACTTCTGATTCATGAGGAAATTTAAGAGAGGCAATTATCTGATTAATCTCTCCTCCGTTTTAGTTGCTTTATGAAATAGGAATTAGCCACAATGTTGGATCTTGACGACATATTATGATTACTAAGTGATGGGCAAAAGCATTAGTCGTTGAAATCAGCACTTTATCCAGTTTGGGCGGTTGGGTTCTGCATTTGAAATCAGAAACTGGACCGATTATTTTCAATTCTAAAAATTTGGAACCAAGAATGGGTCCCATACACACCTCTAACCCGAACGGATGACAAGTGCGCGACAAAGACATGATTCCATGTCACAGCGAGAACAGATAGGTGATTGGCTTCTAATGTCACATCAATGGATCTATCGTAGGAGCTTAAGATCCGGGCGGCGGAGATCATATCGGTAAAATAACAAAGAGGGCCACGCTTTCACCTCAATATTATAATACTGATTAGTTGGATATTAAAGTTAATGAGGACTGTAGAGATGAGTACGAGGTGTGCTTGTTTTGTAAGTTGACCCTGTTATAGCAACAATTAGTGATTAATTTATTAATTTTGATTATGATAATATGACTCCAAACGTACTCAAGGTGAATATAAAATAATGTAATGCGACAAAAGATTGTCAAAATCTCCTTAAAATTGTCAAAACTTAGACCATCAAAAGCCTCCTAAAAAAAGTCGTCATTCTCACGGATGTCGGTTTCTGGGTAGGAGCTGGGAATGTCCATGCGTTTCGCATAGGAAAGCGTTTGACACCAAAAAGAGAGAAAAAAAAAACCACAAAAAATTTTAAAGTATACCTTTGACATCAAAAATAAAGACTCATTTGCTCAAACAAGTCTTTATAAATGCTGAAAAGCAAACGGTTTTGACATGTTTTAAGTGAAAAAGACGATGCTTTTATTGAGAAATCATCTAATATAAACTTGATAGAAGATAGATATGTCACATATATAAAAGTTTGATGTTTTTTATATTATAAGTTTAGGATAAATATGTTATGGGACATAATTTGGAAGTTTTTTTTTTCCAAAAAAAAAAAAAAATAAATGATTAAGTCATTGATTGTCGACTCGGAATAGGCGAGGCCAAGCAAGATGTGGCGAAGGAAAAATTGACACCACAGCTGACAAATTTAGCCAGTAGATTAGAAAAGTGATTTAGCCGATAGAAAATATAAATGAAAATAGACGAGTCGGGTATATATCTGACAAATAAAGGTTGATTGAAGTAACTAAAGATGACGATTGGCACAACGGTCGACAAGATAAAGTAACCATCTGAATAGCGGAAGTCGACGATTCCAGACACAATCGTTCGAGAGATCTTCGCAAAACTGGAAATTCATAAAAATGTGAAGTTGTGTAGTTAAGAAATTTATAAACAACTGATGTGAAGACATGGAGAAGATATAACCATCAAAATAGTGAGGACGACACGATTGGTAAAGTAGTAAAAGCATAATTGTCAAAATAATAAAATCGGTCACTTCTGAATGATAGTTTGTACTAAGTGAATTGAGTATGATTGTAATATCCACCATGTCGTTTAATTTATAATAAAATCATGTGATATCTCATATGAAATCATGGTCAATTTCTTCTTTTTCTGTGATAATTCTGACCGTAACAACTTCTTGCACCAAGAATACGAAGAATTATGAAACGAAAAAATCTTTTATGGCTCAAGCAATTCACTAGATTGACCAAAATCTGAGGTTTGGCACTTCTGGCCTTTGACTGAAGTTAATTCTTGTTCTAATAAATTGCATCTGGTCTTAGTTTTCATAGTCAAGTCCAAGATGGCCTCAGATCCTCTTTCACTATCTCAAAGAGTTGAGAGAAATGACGAGTGACATGCGGACCTGCGACGTGTGAAGATTGTCTCCACGTGCCGATGGGGACGGCACGTGATCTGACTAATTGTATTTTTTATGCACACTTGGCGAAACATGATTGGAGAGCCGCCTAAGTGAGGTCATGGAGGACCCAAACCCACCTAACGTATCATTGAGGTTAGCTAAGTTGAAACGTGCATATGTTCACATCTCGCCTTTCCTCTTGTCCAGCCTCAATCAAACAAGAGAGTGACGTCAGCAATTAGGTTGAGAAAAACAATTAGCATCATCGTTGAAGGAAACGTGCGCTCACCGAACTTATTCAAACAAAGTCCCCGAGAGCAGGTCTATTTCGATCAAATGATCCTTCGAAATATCATTATATAATCTGAACGCACTGCCGCGGAGCCAAAATCGATAACACAGTTTTCCCGTCAAATAACCAACACTCTCGTTGATCTTCTGAATAAAAAATAAAAAAAAGACTGCTGCAAAAAAGAAGATAATGGGGAAAGGAATATCGGTGAAGATAATAAGTATAGTTCTAGTTAGAAAGAATATAAGGATTATGAGTTAGACCAAGAGTCCATTAAAAGAAAAAGGAAGCGAGGGGTTTGTTTTGATTGATAGACGGGAAGGTTGATGCGCTTGCGGGATGGGTGAGAGTGGTTTTGAGTGATTATTGAAGATGGGAGAGTGTATGGGGGATGAATGTCGATGGGTAAATGCCAAATGAGGGACAGAATATGATTGGAACCAAGGCGCACATGATGTGTTACCAGCCGAGGATCAAGATTGGGATAGATGAAGCTCATCACCAAGGCCTACAGAAATTACTAGCCTAGGATACAAGATTTAAAGATTGAAGAAGCTCACCACCAAGTCCTACATTAAAATTAAAAAAAAAAAAAACCCATCAATTGAGTATACAACTTTGGCTCATCACCAAGGAAGAATCTACCTTCTAAGGATATAGAAATTAGGAGTAATCTACTCTCCAAAGATATTCGCTCACATAGAGGAAAATCTCGAATATTCATATACTCAAAATTCACTGTCTTATATTTGAGAATTCGCCTCATAATATAGATGGATTATTACATAGGAAATAGATTAAACACTGAAGACAAGAAACTACCTAACTAATTAGAGACATAGGAACTAGAAAATGCATTAAAATATCTAGAAACTTAATCTTTGACTCTTTGAAAATTACAATGCACTTAAGACTCACTAGTGACATTTGACTAGACTTAAAGTAATTAAAATAGACTCTAAATTCATTCATCTCCTTGGACAGTCCAATTGACATCTTTGAAGATTGCCAAACAACAAATGAACAAATGAAATTGTCTAAAACAGCCTTCGGTTGTTATATAGTCTATTAGTAGTCTTGGATCAACAATAAACTTGTAGATCAATGTCTTGGTAGCCAATCATCAACCACGAAAACAACAACTTGTCCACTGATCAACAACTTTCTTGCATAATCGACATTTTCAACTTTCTTTGATAGAAAAAGGCCAATGCTCCCGCATCAAGGGTGATTTTTTTTTTTATATGGTTTTCTTATTATCATGTGTTTTTTTTTTTGGTAACATTTTGGCTAATACTGCTCAGGTGATGGGTTTCATTAGAAAATGTCCATCAACGGATGCAAGGATTACGAATTAGACCAAGAGTCCATCACAATGATTTCAGCAATAAGGTTGAATGAAGTAAAATAATTCACAGCATCGTTGACTAAACGTGCAAAAATCGTGAACTTGATTAATGGATGAGATCAGTATGATAATCGAGTTTGTAATTATTGCCCTCGCAACTTTAAAAAAGCCACATAGTTTTCATGTTTCGTACATCAAGGATGATGTCGTGTATATCAGTCTAATTTGAGAAACCGATATGCTGACTATATGTGACGAATTCTTACGAGGGTTGTTGAAACGACTCGCTTATTTGAATACCCATTTCGTAGTTAGCTAATTATGGTACCGATTGACTAGATTGGTTTTGGCAATCTAGCATTACTCTTTTCTAATTGAGTTACTGGATCTTGTTTTCACTTCCGCTCATGTCACTCCCCTCACCTATTGGAAAAAAAAAAAAACAAATATTGGAGAAGATTATGCAAGCTCCGATATGAAAAAACGTAGAAAGAAAAAAGACAGAGGACTCAAGGAAGATTCGACAACGATTTAGCGACATGATGAAACTCAAATTAAATGTTAACAGATCGAGGAAGAGAGTTTTAGGGCGCGTTTGGTAACGATTCTATTCCCAGGAGTAAATTCTGATCAGATTGATTCTTTTTTATTCTGTTCTCGGGAACTGATTCTAAGCATTTTAAGCTGTTTGGTAATTGTCCAAAATTTCCGATTCTGGAATAGAATTGCGTTTGGTACCGTGTTCATTAATTCTGTTCCAAATCAATTTCTTTTAATTTTTAAATAATTTTTTTACTTTTTTTCTTTTTTCTTTTTTCATTTTTCATTTTTTTTTTCTTTTTTTTTTTTTTTTTTTCCTTTTTTTTTTTTTTTCTCATCTTCTTCTTCTTCTTCGGCCGGCGACCTCATCGGAGCGTCGGCCCTCGGCGAGGCCGGCCCTCGTCGGCCGAGCCTCACGGCGGTTGGGCGAGGCTCGCCTAGCCCCGCCGGTGGCCAAGCCGGCCTCATCGGGGTTGGGCGAGGCTGCCGGGCCACGGGCGGGGCTGGCGAGCCTCGCCGGTGGCCATGTGAGCCTTGCCGGCCACCGGTGGGGGGGTCAGGCGTCGCGAGGCTTGCCCAGCCCCTACCCACCCCGACGAGGCCCGCCCAGCCACCGGGAGGCTCGGCCTCGCCCGGATCTGGGAGGCCGAGCCTCGCCGGACCTCGCCCGGTTCGCGAGCTCGCCCGGCCCGGCGCGAGCGGCGGACGGTGGCGGGCGGTGGTCGTCGGAGGTCGCGAGATTGGCCAAAGGGAAGAAGAAAATTTCTTGATTTTGATTCTCAAATTCGTTCCCAGAACAAGAATCAACTTTTTTTTTGTTCTTGATTCTATTCCCAATCTATTCCCAGAACAAATTTGTTCCCGGGAACAAAAATTTACCAAACGCGATTCTAGGCGAAACTGATTCCGAGAACAAAGAATCAGAATTTGGCCTGTTTGATGGTTACCAAACAGTGCCTTAGATTGTACTTTTGAGCAGGACTGTCGGGTGATCTAATTGAAAGTAAAAACAAATTGATTGATCGAATTGAAAAAAGAATTTGAACATTGAACGATCTTTCCAAAGTGACCATAAAGTTTAATGATCATGATTCATGTAACGTGCCTACTATTTTTGTGTGTTCCAGTTTCCACCATGAGCACGTGGTCTCTTACGACTTAATCTGCATTAATTTCAGGTCAGGCCTCTTGCTTCACGTTGTACGAGGAAGAAGATAGAAAATGGTAAGTCAATAGTCGCTCGAATAGTGTTGGAACTATTTATATCATTGTCCAATTAATATATCTTTCCAAAACCCAAAATGGACAAATATGACATAATTTATTGTTATATACCTAAGCATAATTTAATTGAACCTCCAAGGTCTTACTAAATTCAGTTCTCACCGGAAAATCAATAATCTAGTATAAACGTGTTTAGTTCGAGTTGCTATATCTATTATCAAATGGTCTTATAAGCTAATAAATAATTGAACCGACTCTGATTGACTATAGTGGCGTTGAAGGAGAGGAGTTCTATAAGACTAGTTGTGGGATTTCACTCGTTGACAAATCTAGAAGATACCCAAAAGATATGCTGACGAGCCTTCAAATATAATTTATGACAAAAAAAAAAAACCATGAAAATAATTACGATATAATATAAGTCGAGTTGTTATTCTGTCAAACAGCAATTAAAACCCAAACCAGCATCTACGGAACAGATTTGAAAATTTTAGCTGATTGATTAAGGTGCTAATATCTTATTATGGCCAATGTGTTAATGACTTTTATAAAGATGGGTAAATATTAATTGCATGATATTTCGGTTCATGAAAAAGAGATTACGAAGCAAATAAAATACATGACAATACTAGATATGGTAATAATATGGTTGTATGGTTAGTGTAGGCTAGTGATTTTATAATGTGACCTGGGATGGATAGGTCTATTAGAATACACAATAATTAAGCTATAATCCCTTCTTTAGGATTATTAGCAAATTAGTCATAAATTTATTGCTAATTTAATCATAAATTTATTGCTAATTTAATCATAAATTTCTCAATTTTGCCAATTAAATTCTAAACATTTGTGCAAAGTTTCAATGTAATCCTTTCAATCAATTGTTGCCGGAAATCACTGACATGGCGATCTATAAAGAGTGTCATTTCAAGTAAAATTGTCTATGTTAGCATGTTATTTAGAAAAGCCAATGATGAGTGGACACCATTTTAGCAATTTCCAATAATAATTGGCCAAAATAATTATGTTGAAATTCCACATAGAGATTACTGCTATCCAAGAATCTCTTACTATGTTAGTTATCGGGAGCGGGCTTTCCAATGGTAGTCCCGCTGCGGCCTCTGACTATCCGCCCTGTCTCATCTTGATTTGGCTATACTTGTATGTAGCAAGCCATGTTAGAAAAAACATGAGAGCCTTTATTTTTTAGAAAAAGGCTCTCCGCAATCAGCTTGTCCCCTTTACTATTCAGCCTTGCCGCCTATGTTGAGAATAGGTCTCGTTCAGTTCAAGTGGCCCGCCTTTATTCATCTATACTAACTGCCATGAAGATAATCAAAAAAGAAAGAAGACGAGTTCTTATTTCTTTTATCACTTAGGAGCCGTGCGAGATGAAGCATGCATGGTTTTGAATGAGAGAAAGAAGTGAGGAATCCTTTTTTTGACTCTGACTATCCCACTCCAATCATTCCTTTTCTTTTTGTTACTTCAAAAGTAGCTGCTTCAATTTCAACCGCTCGAATTTTCGATATTCCTTTTTATTTCTCATTAAACAAATGGCATATTCTTCTGAAAATCCTAACTATTCTTAGCATGATATTGGAGAATCTCATTGCTATTACTCAAACAAGCATGAAACATATGCTTGCATATTCGACCATAAGTAAAATCGGATATGTAATTATTGGAATAATTATTAGAGACTCAATGGTGGATATGCGAGCTGACTTGTAACATCGCAATTAATATGATGAAGGTGAGTACCACTACTAGATCGATGATTGTCCCATTGAACATGTATGAGAAGACCTCTATGATCAATAAGATCTACTTGATGTGACATTTGTTTTATTTAAAAATTCATAGAGGTGAGTCACTTGCTAAACATTTCAATGAATTCAACGTTGTTGTTAGGTCATTGATTTTGGAGGTATGTACTTCAATTGTATTATCTTCATTGCTCGATAGTTGAAATACTATTATTATAATTGTTAGTAATTCCTCTAGGTCAATAAGTTTAACGTTTGATGAGGTTCACAATTTGACTATGAGTGGCAACATTCATAGAAGAGAATTTAGTGAACATGTGGCTTCTATTTTATAATGAGTATTGCAAACATGAATGGCCGAATAACACCCAACTCTTGTCTATCCAACAATTCTAATCAACTTTACTCTAGCTCACTTCTTCCCAATAGGGGTATGTGCAAATTCCTTTGATAAAGATAATCCTCAATTTGCACCTTATAGAAATCAAAATCCTTAGTGCAAATCTGTCAATTTTAACTTTTCCTTCTTCCATTGCCATTGATTCACTTCAACTCAACTAAGCTTGGTTCTAATACCAATTATTGTGGAAAACAAGAGATCAACTAGTCCTAGTTTGTTTCATTTAAAGATGGGCGGAGGTACATTGGTTGCTAATGGTGCATTTGGTAACGCTTCTGTTTCCGGGAAAAATTTCTGATAAAAAATAATTCTTTTTTATTATGTTCCTAGGAATAATTTCTAAGCAAAAAGAATCATTTGGTAATTGCACAAAATTTTGATTCCGGAATAGAATTGCATTTGGTATCGTGCTCAAAATTTCTACTCAAAATTTTTTTTTTTAATTTTTAAATAATTTTATTACTTTATTACTTTTTTTTTTTTTTTTTTCTTCTTCTTCAAGTTGTCGGTCGTCGGCCTTGGGATGATGGGAGAATCGGCCGACGAGGCGGGCGACCTCACTAGAGCATCGTTGGACCTCGACAAGGCTGACCCTCGTCAATCGAGCCTCGCCGACAACTAGGCTCGGCTCGGCCAAGCCATGGCTAGGCGAGCAGCCTCACTAGATCTGGGCGAGGTCGAGTCTCACCCAACCATGGCTCGCCCAAGCCTCGGCGGGGTTGGTCAAGCCTCGTCGGGGTTGGGCGAGCCTTGCCTTAGTCGTCAAGCCTTAGTGGCCAAGGGAGGCTCCGGAGGCCCACCTCTTTCGGTGGCCGGCTTGCCTCTAGTGAGCTCGCTGAATGTCGCCCTAGCCTGGCGAGCCTTCTGGTAGGCTCGCAAAACCGGTTTCCGATGATCGGCGGCGGTGGACGGTAGTGGATAATGTAACGGCGGCAATGGCAACAAATGAAGAAGAAGAAATAGGGAAGAAAGACAAGAAAAAATAAAAAGAAATAGAAAATAGGTGTTTGATTCTAGAATTGTTATTGGGAACAAGAATCATTTTTTTTTTAATTCTCGATTCTACTCCAAATCTGTTCTCAAGAACAAAAATTTTACCAAATGCATTTCTATTTCAAATCTACTCCTAGAACAAAATAACATAAATAATTACTGTTTGGCAAGTTGCCAAACATGCCCTAAACATATCAATGAATTCCACGCTCTATCCTACGTTAGTTTTCAGTTATTCTGTTCCTCTACAATATGGAAAAATGGATTTTAAGATGATACGAGAATCTTTCATTTATAGCCAACACTTATGAAAAATCAAATCCTTTTCCTTTTCCCCAAAACGTTTTTTTCCAGTTGCATCTGAAGTAGCACTGTGATGTCGCCATAATGCCATTTGGCTGTCATTGGAAAAGACATGATTATTTTGCACTGTAGAATAGAAGAAACATCACTATATAGACTTTGACAGAGCAAAGGTTTTAGTACTGATTACTGATCTAGGTTGTAGTTTGGCTACTTATTCCCTAAAGTATGATTTCGTTGATTCAAAATGAAGCAAACATTCAAACATCAAGAATTCTTTTGAAAAAAAAAGAATTTACTTCATTAAGTTCACGGGTATTCACACTAAGGTATTCTAGGGGTTTTTGGCTAGAAAATCAAAAAAAAAAAAAAAAAAAAAAAAGACCCTGAAATTTTCACTCTATTGTGGTACATGTACACACTCTTTCATTTTCCCGAAATCCAGCAAAATTTGGAAAACAAAAGGTGCAATGTTTCACATGTCCCTACAATGTCTTGCAATGTATTCATATGGGATCAACATAAACACAATCGAAATTACAGATATATCATCGAGGCAGTAACTGTGAAATAGTTACTTCGTTAACCGAATAGTTGTTATGCTTGCTGTTGCTTGAAGAACTTGCTTTGGACACAGACATCTCGTTGAAAAAACCAGGTTGTTTAGGCTGAGGCAATGTGCTCTCGCTGCT